>NW_025784941.1:0-23825 GCF_021130785.1 Homalodisca vitripennis | reverse complement strand
AAAAAACAAGGTTACATTTGGAGAAATACCATTGTTGAAAAGACCACCCTCAACAAAATTTATAATAAATACACTTCATTTGAGAATAATAATTTACATCTAGATCAAATTACCTGTTACTACAGTGTACGTAGACTAGGATAGACTAGATATGTGATAATTTTTCTAGCCTTCTGTTACATTTATATTCGTAGTCTATTACATATGTGTACCAAAAAGCACCACCAGACTCCATACACTAGCCAGCTCTGGCTCTGTAGCCAGTTCACGTGCTAATAAGCCCAGCACCGGGTGTGGGCCTTTCTGTCAGAGAGATTCACAGATACACTCAATCTGTGCCTAAGGATGAATTTGTTACATAATAACTCAATGAACAGTGATAACTTTTAAAAAAAAACAAATAGTTTAACCTAGTATATTACTTTCAAGATAACTAATAGTTTTGTCTCGGTTTTTTCATTTAAACATTTAACATTACAAAAAATCTCTTATTTTTTAAGTTATATTATAATATAACAGATGCCATTTAAAACTGATAGTAGTTTTAGTAGTATCAGATGTAGTATTCACTCTAGAATAATTTTCATTTTTTGAATAGAGCGCAACCTCGCGAAACTTATACAATATTAGATTTATCTTGTCTACATATAGGCCTACCCAATACGTAAATGTTCCCAATAATAGTTTAGATCGAAGTACTTTAAATAACATAACATAATTTTCAGTATACTCGATACACTACAAATTATGGTTTTACTTAACAGTTTTTTAAACACCATTGTTCACAAAATAGTAACCCTAGTTCGGTTACCATTTCCTTGTAATGTAAACGACACATAACGCTGACCCAATTCCTTGCAAACTTCTTCCCAACATGGCCTTAATACGCCTTGCCACATCTATCTTACTTTAAAACAGTGGAGCGCTTCTATACAGAATATTGCTTTGCAACAAGTAGGTTTGACCTAAATTAACGTTTATCCATAGCCATAACAATTTCGTCAATTGCTAATCGTCGGCATACTGGAAAAATTAAGTATTCCTATATCATACAGAAACTGATGAAGAAATACTTTTTTTTCTAGTCTAGTTTAGATCTAACAAAATATTCTGCTCTATGAAAAGAATTATAGTCTATCCTAATGAAACAAGTACATTGTGGTCAATTTAAACAATATTATTACAGAATTTAAAAAGATGGAATGGGAGCTCTTCAGTGTTGCTTTTCTTAAAATTTGCGTCCATTGAAATGTTTTTTGGATTGTCTTCTAATATTTCAATATTATACATAAATTGCTCTTAAGAACATCCAAAAACACCTTATCTCATTAAATTCGTTGCGTGTGTCCTTATTTAACTCAAATTTTGATCCTATACTTTCACTCTATTAATTTATTTTTTATTTATTTTATGAGTTAAAATATCACAATTCTAAAAACTTATATTGATATTTAAACAGTTTATTTACAACTTTATTTATAATATTATAGTACTTTCTATTTGCTATCATGGTTGATCGTAATTAAGACGTTTGTAGAAAAATATTTGCGTAAATGCTCAGCCGCTATATTACAATGGGGTGACATACACCATAATTTGAACTCAGTGTTTTTCCACGTTGAAAGGCTTATAATAAATAATTCTCGTTTATTGCATTCTTTTAAACAATGTTTACATTCGCCTATTGCAATCGTCAATATGTTTCGTCAATTTACACGATTTTTATCTACACCAATGTACGCACACCTCATACACTGACAATTTCATATACAATTCATTAATTTTTTAAGTGCTTCTGTACCTTAGAATAGAAAACTATATTTATTTTTGTATTTATAATTATCACGATAATAGTTTCTAAGTTTGAGTTTATTTCTAATTAAATATAATCCTGCCTGCAGACTCAAAAACATTTTGGTCTGTCCTCCTCTTAGATTGCAATTCTAAACATGTACGTTTGACGTCGGGGCAGCAAATAAAAGCCTCTGCCATAGCATTGCCTATGGCTGTAGTTTGTTTCCATTCAGCCCCATTATACAAAGTTTTTGAGTTATAGTTTGTAACTCCCTCTTAGTTTATTTTGAATTACTAAGTAAAGTATGATTTTTCTGGGGTTAGTAACTGCGAGTTTAATAAAATGCGTTTAAGATTCTTGATTTGGCATATTGTATAATACAATAATAGAGAATAAATAAAGGAGAAAATAACAAAAATTGAAATTTAAATAATTAAATACCTAAACATCCAAACTACAATATTTTAATGCTAATTTTGTTCTGAAAAGTACGTAATTCTTGATAAAGTACAGTACTGGAACTTTTTTCCACGAAACTTCATGTCTACATGAGAAACATTAATTTCGGTTATGCCTTTATGTCACACCCCGTTGTGATTTAGTTGAGCGTTACTGCTTCATGCAGAGATAAATGAAAACCATTATTAGAGTGGATAGAATGAATTACCGTGAATGTCAAGATTCCCTGGTGTACAAAAATTTTATTCGTGGTTCCACATTTGTCCCTATGTTTCACTAGAAATTGTATTAGTACTTGTTGAAAAACAGTCTGACACCAAACGTAGAATTTTATGATAACAAAAAAATATAATATGTATTATGGGTGGTTAGATATTCCAGAGAAGGAATTTTATTAGTTAGAATTTAAAATTTCGTGCTATGACACAACTTTTCATCTGATAAGTCACAGTCAAGAATGTTGCTTATGAGGTTGGAGCTCATATCCAAATAGTGGGAATTTCGCTGAGGAGGTTAGGTGCTTTCTGATCTGTTTATGATTGGCAAGGTCTACCTGTAAGCTGCTGGCAGGACAACCTCTAGGAATGAAACTATTTCCATGATTTCATCAAGGCGACTGTGGGCTTCGGCGTACCCCTCGTTGTTTTATAATGGTAGTTATTATTTTTTCAAATAAAAGCCGACTATTATTATAAAACTAAAAAAAAATAAAAAAATAATATAAAAAAAAAAAAAAAAAAAAAAAAAATATAAAAAAAAAAAAATAAAAAAACAAAAAAAACATAAAAAAAAAATAAAAAAAAAAAAAAAAAAAAAAAAAAAAAAACAAATAAAAAAAACTCTTAAGCTCCTTCACACAATAACTTACTATTAACCAAGGTCATAGAGCCATTTTATAAAGGTTTTCAACCCTCTACCTATGAATATGTGACATACAAGTTTTCACACTCTTTTAACTTGTAAATGAATTTTATATAAATTAAATATATTTTTAGGCTTGAATTTGACATTTTCACAATATGTTTTTAAGTAAATAAGCATTAAATGTAACTCATGTTTAAAAAAATGTTATATGGATTTCAAATTCATAGATTGTTATCATAACATACTAGCAGAGACTCTTAAAGATTTGTTTGACAATGGACGCAAAACTACGGTTTTTGCGTCCAATGTTCTAGAATTTGTTCTAGATTTTTGCTATTCATCATTTATTTTTGAATATCATATTAAGTTATTGTAACTCTTATTAAATTTCTTCCTATGGGACCAATAGGTGTAGTGTGTCGCTACGGATTAAAAATAACTCAATCAATTTGAATATAGATACCAAGTGACAATATTTTGCAAAGATTTGCAAGATTGTTCGTTGACAAATTTTGGTTAACTCTCACATAATAAGTTCAGGAGGCCTATTTTATTTTGTATTATTACTTTATCTAATGGACTTCAGGGCGGAATTTGATTACTGCATACTCCTTTAATATCCATTTTCTAAATCTTAATATATAATATTAAGTTACTCCTCGGCTTTGGTATAGACTAACCTGCAGGAGTTTTCACTACTAGCAAATTCTCGACACTGAGTAGATTTGTTAGTCAAGAAAAGAAATGTTCCCAAACTGCCAATGAGTAATGAAAGTGATTGTTTTAACTCTCCTTGGGTTTCATTTATACTTGGAGGGCTTCTCAATTGATTATTCACAACCTCCTCTCAATCCTCCATCCACTTGTTCAGATTAGTCCCCACACCTTATTCCTTAAAACGTATAATCATAGTCAGTACCATAAACGCACATAACATGGTTATTATATGTATATTTTCCCCATGAATAATTTGGACATCAGATAAAAGCCCAAAAATTACCTTATTTGAATGTAACCAGTGTATCAAGCATTACACCCCTGCAGGTTTAATCAGTTGCTAGCAATATACTACGTAAGTTTTTAGACTTCTATTTTACATTCCACTCCCTAGTAAGTCTTAATAGCATTTTACAGCTAGCAACGTAGGTATATACATTCCATTATTTAAAAACGTTTTTGACTGAGAGAGTACGGCCTAATAATAATATTTTACGTCCAACCAAATATTCAATAATAGGTCGCCAAAACTTTTTATATCTTGTGACGACAGTTCACTGTTTTTGTTCTATCTGTTAATATCATCACTTCTTGCTCAGAAGGACTTGGTTATATATGTTTCCTATTTTCTGTAATAGGTGAAAAACTATTATAAATTGATGAGATTATAATATGAAAGGCTCTCGCCCGTCTGCTGTGCGAGGTAATCACCCCAGACATCTATGTTGAGAACAAACATTGTTCACATCCAGAACAGCAATGGACTGTTTCCTGCATTCTGGTTATGTCCTTATTTAATTTCCCATCACTTTAGATACTCCTAGAGAAAACGTAACCTCTTATCCAAATCCAACTAAACTGGCTTTAATTGTATATCAGTAAATTAGTACGTATTTGTATATGACTGGTACTAGTTTTTACAGATATATCCTGGCTATCAAACCGGTTACATTACGTCAGTTTAATTATGATTCGCATTTTTTTAATAACAATACACGGAACTTCCTGGGCTACCAGAGGCATCCTCCGAGTTTCTAAACTGAATTTAAAACTATATTGATGCGTTCTTTTCTTTCTGACGTTTTTAATACATCAGTCACGTATGAAAACATATTTTTCCTCTAATTGTGTACAGTGGTACATTTTTGTAAGTTAAATTTGTAAAAAAGTTTAAGAATATTTTATCTTAGATTTTTATTTTAAATCACCAAATTATTGTGGGGATTATCTAAATGTTGTATCTAAATACGAATACTGAAAGGTCTAACAAATATAAAAATCTTTGCTATAAAACCTCTACAATAAATGAGACCTCGTACGGTTTGGTAAACATGTTTGGTTCAGAGGGACTAAATAGTCACGTGATTTTTCTAATTAGAGGGTCCTTGCCGCTAGTTGATTTTAGTGACGAGTTCATTAGTACAATTGTCTTGTACTTCCTGAATAATCGTCTACCTTCTCTCTTATACCTTTGTTATAATGAGTTACAGTTTTCACAAGTGATTAATTTGAACTCTAGGGCATTTTTTTTGTAATTTTATATAAGGATGCGTTTGTCTTACATGTTCTATTTGAATCCCTTAAATGAACATAAATAACTTGTCACGTGTATACAAATTTTATACAAATGGTTTGTTTTGTATTGTTATATAACAATAGAAAACAAAACGCAATGAGTGCTGCGCAGGTCGAGTAGTAAAAGTTTGCGGTTACTAACACGCAAAACAGATGATTATGCCTAGATTGGAATAAACCGATAATTACTGTTGGGGTTTTTGGACAGAAACACACATTGTCTCGTAACGCCAACTTCAGGACAAAACACAATAACAATCATAGGTACACCATCACGGATTCAATGGTGGATCCCTAAAGCCTTTAACAAAGGAGAATCCAGATTTCAAGCTGCCACGTGATTGATTAAAATGCACCTTTTTTACTTAGATTTACGTCAAGTTACTTCGTTACCAAAACTTCAATTGAAATGCGTTTCACTCTTTATCAAATAATTGTCAATTTTAACTTTACAATAGCTAAACAGTATCACATTAATTGTTAGCTTCATAAGTTTTACGTTTTTGTCTAGATTTTGAGTAGTAGTTATTGGGAGATTAAAAATACCTTTAAGATCGAAAGGCTGATCTACTTAGATAGAAAATATTATACTTAATAAATATAATATCAGTCTTTATTGCAAGTCTCCTGTACTCTTAAAAATTTTATAAATTTAAAAATTTTTAATCTGGGCTATGTCCTTGTCACAGTAAATTCCGCTTCCAAAAACCATTTGCTTAACATTATATTTAAATAATTTTTATGTCGTTTGTTTTGAGGTAAAAAACCATAGTATTTTCAAAATTTTTCGATAAAAAATTACTAGTTTTATATGATATAAAATAAATAAAGAGGTTGTAGTATGTAGAATTTTGTAATGTTCGCCCATTTTCAAAAATACTAAAGATAATTTCATTATATATTTTTTAGTAACATGCCTTGTGTATCCAAAGGAATTTTGAGCTGTTTTTGAAACCATTTAATGTACAGGTTTTTAAAAATATAAATGTATTTATGAAGAAACACATTATAATTATATTAAAATGTTTTTAATGAATATTGATACATTGATAAATGTATTATTTTTATGTAATTCTTTGTACGTTTATATACATATATATAACATTAATACCTATTTTACTCACTACAAAAATTATAATCTGCCTCTTACTATATCATATTTTTTAATTAGTTTTGTTATATGAAATAGTTTTAAATATACGTTCACACTTCATAAATTATGTTATATATTGTTTTTACTCCTTTAATATTTAGGGAAACCTAAGATATTAGATTTTATATGTGAAAATACTGCGTATATTACGAAATTATTATTAAAAAGAATATCAAACAGCAAACTTTAAGTTACAAATATATCAAGTAATCGGATAATTAATTGAACTAGGTGCTAGTATGATATTATTAAATATCATGTGAAATGTAACTTCATATTAAAGCAATAAGAATAAATGCATCCTTTTTGGGTTATTGGAGTCAAAATCAGTTTGGCCCACTTACTGCACTTACCTTCTTGCATTAATTAAAAACAAAAACACTTTCCTTGTAAAGAAATTTTTTAATTTAAAGTTAACTCAATCTCAAAATAAATTGTTTTCAAATTTGGTTTAACGAAAGAAACAAAGCCTTAATCACTTGATGTTAATAAAACAATAGAAAAATTAAAACATCTTGACAGTATAATTTTTTACACACACACAAAATTGAATAATTATTTAGCTGAATTGCCATTAAAAGAGTAATTTTTTACCATGCCAAACCACACTTTTTCTGCCAACCAACCAATAGCGATTATTTTTGTGGACTGGGACCACTGCATCTTTGTGAGATATCATAAAGCAAAATTTAGTACAAAAAATTACCTAAATATCTAACTAATATATTATGACAGTAAAATGGTTTATTGACAAATTTAAGCCATGTAAAGTTAGGTTATATTTTTATTATATTTACTTTTATTTGGAAACCAAAAGCCTTGATTCATTAAACTCCCCAATCTTACTCATCTTTATTAACTGCAAACTCTAATTACTTGTGGTTTTTATGTTTTTTAATGATTTTAAAAGATTTAAGTAGGATTATCAAGCGTGTATTACCATGAATTACAAAATATATATCACTACGTTATGTGTAATGCAGAATCGTCTATTCCCTCCACAGGGTTTAAACAAATTTATATTCAATAACATGGACTTTCTTAAAACTTTAAAAGTGAGGCAGTGAACCGCCCCGCTCAAAGATGATTCCTTAAAGCACTGAACCTTAACACCTAAATTCTTATAAGCCAGATTGAAGTTAAAAAGAAACAAAATAAAGTTACTGTACATAAGTTCAAGGAGTCTCTCTAGTGTTTCCAACGTTCGCTGGTGACGGCTATGACGTGTTGTTTATTCTAAATAGTAATTCACTTTCAATAATACTCTTTTTTTTCAATATAATTGATATGGCTATTGTGAGTGAAACATTAAACTATTAAAGATAACTAATGCTGTATTATGTAGATTTATGAAGTAGTAAAAATCATGAAACATTTTCTTTTCGATAGGTTGGACCTGTTCTGTATTTCCTCAAGGACATTAAAAAGACATAGTGATTTCTAACAAATTAAGTAATTCCTGAATAATTTATTTCAATAAGGAATTTGATCCACATTTCTTAATTTAGTTTGTGTAACTATTAAAGATATGAGCATGTGAGTAAGTCCCAAGACTAAAATTATTAATGGGGAAAACTAATTTATTAAAACAAGTTAACTAGATATTTTCCACCGCGAAAATAAATGTTCTGTCTTAAAAACGGGCATAAATTTTACTATGATATATGAATATATCCTCTCCAATCTGAATGACTACTATAAAAAGTACTAGTGGATATTATCCATTCATAATATATGTAGTATGTTCTTGCTTGTTGATTATTAGACGAAAAGCCACAGCCTTTGATAATCAGATTTAATTTCAGTTATATGACAGTTTTAAAAATTTACTCAATAAATACAATGTTTCGCATCTCTTACAAAGACTCTATAATTTTTTAGCAAATTTAAAGTCGCTAATTTTCATAAATCATAAAAGCATATATTTACAACCAGACAGTAAGTATTATAGAAATAAATAATATCAGTATCATAATTTTTCATGGCAAAAGTTGAATTTTTTTTTACAAAACATTTGAAAAACATATTGCCATATCTTATATTCCATAAAAGAAAAATTACTTATTGAATAATATGGCTCAGAATGCTATTCATAAAAAAACTTTTTTTATAAAACATTTTAAGAAATATTACTACTAGTGTAATTCCGTTGGGATGAATAAATAAATATTTGTAAACACTAAGGATACTCCATAGTTACATAACACCTAAATATCAACATTTATTTTAAGCCCTTGATTTACAAACCTATCAATATTTATCACTTATCACTCTTATAAAACCAATATTAGTTGTATTGTGAATGAAGTAGACTTCTCTGACTTTTGCAGGTATTCTTTATCGAAGAAACCAGGTAAAATCAACTATTGCGTATAAAATAATAAGACATGAGTAAATTAAAGTTGCTGTATATATATATATTATATATATATATACTTTTTGACACATTTCTCCTCACAGTGGCAACAATTTAAACCTAACAATGGCTACAGAAATTACAATTCACTTGAGCCAAAAGTACTGATACAGTGCGAACCCTGTTGAATTTCTTGTGAAAACTGACGGTAACATTGTGTATGTCCCTATTTTAGGAAGGGATGGACTATTATTAAGAAATATATTACAACGTATTAGTTTAACAAATCTCTGAAGTGAATATGAGCACTAAAAGCTATTAAGTAGGCAATGTAGGGAGAGAAGGTTCTAGATTTTCTTCGTACAGTGTAAGTGATTTATCAATACCCACTAATAGGATTAGTGGCTGTATTGAATCATTGGCTCTTTATGGCCCGTATTAATACTTTATTACATGTACAAAGCCAGCTGGGAAACACTATATAAAACGTTATTAACAATGCCAGAAGATGAGAAAAGGTGTGAAACGAAATTTCTCGCTAAAACACTGAGGCGGCGCAGCGAAGAAATTAAGGCTATGTGCTCGGTAAATAGATTTTCACGTCCACAACAAGAAGTTTAACGGTTCCTTCTAACATATCTTTGTACTGATTGTTGGTTTTTGATGCAGAGAAGATTATTTTTCTATTATTAACATCCGGAATTATTGTCCATAAACTGGATATACCTCCCATCCAATGTCAATATTTTTAGATAAAAAATAACAACTGTTTTTTTTTTTTTTCGTATAGAATTTTAAAATCTATTATTGTTTTGATTGAAAATAATTAGAGGGGTTTTATACATTACTGTTATGTTGTTTTAACTAAATTATAGGACGTTTTTTCATAGATTGAAATAAAACAGTGTCCCTGAATATAACAATACGCAGATAAGAGTATCAGTGAATCAATACCTATCAGACTACACAAATGCGAGTTTCAAACCGAATAAGGTGGTGTCACTTGACCATCCTGGAAGAAGAAGTGGACGAGATTATAACTCCTTCGGAACAGCTTGTTTATGATAATGTACACATTCATGGTATACGTTTCGAAAATCCGGGTAAATACTTGCGATTATTTATAACCCCCCAGGGGTTATCGAGTAAGGCACAACAATTGACTGCGAAAAAAGGCTCTAGCCTGTGGTTATACGCAAAGAAATATTAAAATAGGGTGAGTTATAAATTATGTGTACACATTTTTAAGACTTGAATAAATAGAATAACCAATCGAACTTAACAAACATGGGAAATTGTTTTATTTAAATAGAAAATTTAAAACAGTTTTATTACCAATGAAGGGACAAAAAGATCCACTGTCTACTTCATAACTTTTACAAGGAAACTAAACTAATTCCACGTGCTCTCCGAGGTTTGCACGCAAAGTTTGTAGTGCTAAATTCAACCTCACACCCATGTGTTTCTGAGCATTGCTGGAGTTAATGCTTTCCAATAAACCTCTCGAACTCTATTCTTAAGTTCCTCAATATCTTGAAACTTTTTTGGCGAAGACTCCTGTACCTTGAAATATCAACACAAAAAAAAGTCTAAGGGGTGTAAGGTCTGGGGAACGTGGAGGCCAAGGAATTTGGACCGTCCTCCGTCCAATCCAACGACCAGGGAACCGTGTCATTTAGGTGTAGTCACGTACTATCTTACCCCAGTGTGGAGGGGCACTATCTTGCTGCCCAGGTAAATACATTTGGTTGTCTATGCTCAATTTGCGGTATTGCAAAAAGTTCAAGCATGTCGAGGTATACCTCTTTAGTGACTGTCGGTTTCTGCGAAGGAGAAAATGTGGTCCTATTTCACTTCATCTATAGCCAATGCACACCAAACGTTTATTTTAGGGCTGTCTTTTTTTGTTCTTCGAGACATTATGAGGATTCTTATAGTACCCCAAATCCTACAATTGTGTCTATTTCACCTTACCTGAAACATGAAAGTTTGCTTAATCATCAGAAAAAAATAACTTTTTTCAAGAAATTGCTTTCTCCAATGTTTATTGTTCTGTTCTTCGAGGTCAAGTAATCTAACCAGCAAAATCGTAGCGTCGGAGGTTTATCGTTAGGTTTTAGTTCATGTAATAACTGAATTTTTGTATGGATGGAAGCTTAAGGTGATTTGTGCAAAATTTTTAAGACTGTTTGATCGAGGTTATCCTAAATTCCAAACTGTGCAAGCCGAGTAGACTTAACCAATGTGGCTCCTCGTAAACAATTATCTTACTTGTAATCAACAATAGCTTTCAGAAAACTGGAGGTTCTAACCAGCCAACCTTTTCCTATGTTGGACACTTCCCGTCCTGTCTCAAAACTGCCTATACCAGCCGTTTTAATAGGAATTTTTTACTCGGAGGATTGCGGGCCATAATACTCTAAAACGAAACCTTCTTTGAACCAGGTATTACAGAATCTGCTTTCATGAAACCCAAAGAACACACACCTTGCTTTTTCTTGCCACACTAGCCATTTTGGATACCTGAGTTTAGTTTAATGGTTTGTTTAGATCAAACTGTAAATTAACAGTCTGGTGTGGAAAGACCCATTGTTGACCAGCTGACTATGTCTACAACACAAGTCATTAAGAAGAATCATCACCTTACGACCTCAACAGTTTAAGTGACATTTTTCACATTCTTTTTTTATAACTACTCCTTTGTATAATTATTGAGTAACTGTAGTACCAATGTAACTTACATTCAGTCAGTAATATAAAAACTGTTTTTAAATATACAATTTAATAAAAACAATTCCCCATGTTTTTAAGTTGATTGGTTATTTATTTATTCAATCTTAAAAATGTGTACAATAATTTTATAACCACCCTGTACTGTTCACTTCATTACAGTAAATGTGTTATTTAGTCACATATTAAAACACCATACGATTAAAATCAGATTAAATCTAATTTTATTTATCCTGGTGATTTTCGGTGTACATCGTGATATGAGGTCAACACAGCAATGTTCGCTCACTCACACCTACACCCCTTGGAGTGTCCTGGACAATCATAGAACTCGATGTCATATATCATCAGAATTTAAATATATAGCTTAGTTCGTTCCCTATATATCAAGTGGATTTTACAGGCAAACCACTCAGACGCACATGAAAAGAGATCCTTATTCCCTTCCTTACCACTAAGCCAATTACTTCCACGTACTTTCTACATATGTATACTTAAATACGTGTACTAATTAAAACAAAACTCGATAGTTAAATGTGTGTAAACATGGGTCACGTTATATCTAAACAAACAAGTAATACTTAAACGATCTACAATCCTATCTTGGAAGGAAACGCCATTATATGTATTGTAACGACCCTTATTTGTCCCCGTCCTTAATCCTCACCCTTTCTAATAGAAACCCTGTTTACCAAAGTGCAGTTTTCCTTATTGCCCTTGACCTTTTATTTTCCGCCTTCCGCCTATCACCTACGTCCGTTTGTTCCTAACTTATCTTATCTTAGCGTCTCCTGCCACGGCCCTACGTCTAGCCCTACACCCTTCGTTTTTCTTTCCGCCAATAAATCCTTATTTCCCGCTACACCTAAAACCTTCTCCTCTAACTCCCCTTCCTATCCGTAAACAACCAGCGTCGTCCTAATTTCCCCTGCGTCGTGCCCCTAGTTCCACGTACCTCTTTTACCCTGACCTTTGCCCGCACCCTAGCGGTTATCCAGGTTTCCGCTTACCATTATACGTTTCCTATCCTCGTGTCCTGCTAATCCGCTTTGGGCGGTCGCCTTCAGGTAGTCGGCGTCGTCCTATACATACTTCCTCTTATAATTCCTGTGTCCTTCGATTTCCGACGTTACAATAAGCCCTGTCCTATTTTCCCACGATCAGTCCGGCCCCTCCGTCACTTGACCCTACCTGCGCCGCCGATGAAACTCCCGTTACCTTATCGCCTTCCGCGTCTTTCCCCATTAAACCTGACCCTCTCCTAAACACTCCTACATGCCCACCTAATTCCTACCTCCCATACGTCCTGCAGCGCCGCTTTATACAAGTCGGCACTTTTTTCCCTATGCCGACGCACCCCTGACGACTCCATCCCTGCCAATAAAGAATACGGTCAAGTATTCAGAAAACAGCAGCGTCGCCATTTCAAACAGGTTGGAACAGGCAGACCATATATAACCCTAAGGAGAGATGTTGCCGGCACCGCTGCTGGCAGCAGGCTGACAATATTAGGGGTTCTGCGCATGCGCCCAACCTGGCTGCTATATAAGGGAGCCGATCACCAGCACAGCTCTCATTCGTTCCAGGGAGACCACCGCAGGAAGATCTCCGAGACCGACCACGCTTCGCCACTATTAGGTAAGATAATCGCTCTCTTCGTCTTTCCCCGCTAGAGAAATCCGAGCGCCCTCTATCCTCTCGCCCCCGCTAGAGCAATCCAAGCGGAACCTTTCGCCCTGCGCTAGAGAAATCCCAGCGCCTCTATCCCCTCGCCCGCTAGAGCAATCCAAGCGGAACCTTTCGCCTTGCGCTAGAGAAATCCCAGCGCCTCTTCGTCTTTCCCCGCTAGAGCGATCCAAGCGGAACCTCTTGTCCTGCTCTAGAGAAATCCGAGCGCCTCTATCCCCTCGCCCGCTAGAGCAATCCAAGCGGAACCTTTCGCCTTGCGCTAGAGAAATCCCAGCGCCTCTTCGTCTTTCCCCGCTAGAGCGATCCAAGCGGAACCTTTTGTCCTGCGCTAGAGAAATCCGAGCGCCTCTATCCCCTCGCCCGCTAGAGCAATCCAAGCGGAACCTTTCGCCCTGCGCTAGAGAAATCCCAGCGCCTCTTCGTCTTTCCCCGCTAGAGAAATCCAAGCGGAACCTTTCGTCCTGCGCTAGAGAAATCCGAGCGCCTCTATCCCCTCGCCCGCTAGAGCAATCCAAGCGGAACCTTTCGCCTTGCGCTAGAGAAATCCCAGCGCCTCTTCGTCTTTCCCCGCTAGAGCAATCCAATCGGAACCTTTCGCCTTGCGCTAGAGAAATCCCAGCGCCTCTTCGTCTTTCCCCGCTAGAGCGATCCAAGCGGAACCTTTTTGTCCTGCGCTAGAGAAATCCGAGCGCCTCTATCCCCTCGCCCGCTAGAGCAAATCCAAGCGGAACCTTTCGCCCCTGCGCTAGAGAAATCCCAGCGCCTCTTCGTCTTTCCCGCTAGAGAAATCCAAGCGGAAACTTTCGTCCTGCGCTAGAGAAATCCGAGCGCCTCTATCCCCTCACCCGCTAGAGCAATCCAATTGGAACCTTTCGCCTTGCGCTAGAGAAATCCCAGCGCCTCTTCGTCTTTCCCCCGCTAGAGCGATCCAAGCGGAACCTTTTGTCCTGCGATAGAGAAATCCGAGCGCCTCTATCCCCTCGCTCGCTAGAGCAATCCCAAGCGGAACCTTTCGCCCTGCGCTAGAGAAATCCCAGCGCCTCTTCGTCTTTCCCCGCTAGAGAAATCCAAGCGGAACCTTTTCGTCCTGCGCTAGAGAAATCCGAGCGCCTCTATCCCCTCGCCGCTAGAGCAATCCAAGCGGAACCTTTCGCTTTGCGCTAGAGATATCCCAGCGCCTCCTTCTCTGTCCCTGCTAGAGACATCCGAGCGGAACCCTAGTTCCTTTGTTAGACCCTCTTCCAACGCTTTTATTTCCAAGTTATTATTGTCCTCACTCCTACTCGGAGCCTGGGCTGTGATGATACCGAGCGTTCGTATTGAGTCCACTTAGTTTGACTCTGCTCTAAATGTGAGCCTTGGGTTTCCCGAATTTAACTACCTTCTCCCGACCCCTGGAATACTTTACCCCATTCCACGACTGAGTCTTTCTGGGTCAGTTACAGTTTACGTTTACGTTTGCGAAAATTGACGTTACAATTTGGTGCCCGAACAGGGACTTTGTTTTGTTAGTTAAGATAGATTTTACGTAGTTACTTTAGTGTATACTTATCATAAAATTATGGGAAAAGATCAGTTGAAAAATCTTCTTCCGTTTCAAAGCAACGAAACGCCCATTATCCGCTCCCCCGCCGTCGATGGAGACATCAACATTAACGACTCGCTCTGCAGATGCCTCCGCTGAAGCCAAAACTACGACAACGAGCAGCATCGCAACTCCATTGACATCAGTGATGGATTTTGAATTACCTACTACTTTGAACGTCACACTACCCAGAGTTTACTCGAGAATCTGTAGCTCCTCAGTATTCTACCCGCCTTCACACTCCAGAACGCCGAGGGCACCTGTAAGTTGGGTCTACAAAACTATCTAAATCGGAACTTCAGGCAGAACTGGATCGTCGCAACCTAGACAGCTCTGCCGGCGTGCGTGAACTTCGACTTAGATTGGTGGAAAATATTCGCACTCCTGTATCACCGTCTGCCGGAGCAGAGGGAGCCTGGACTAATGTAACATCGGACTTAGATATAAGTGGCTCACCGGAAAACTGATGTAATTCCTGTAACTTATCGACAGGCTACTACCAATGAAATACTTGAGAATGTAATGGAGATTATTGGCCTGCCTCCTAATTCTGATGTGAACTCCTTAAGACAAAGACTATCGGACCTGACGTTGCAAGAAAAACGTGTGTATAGAGAACTACCCGCACAACAACGAGTATATATCGGTCACGAGAACACGAATAGTTTTGAGGGATGTATGCAGAACCAACAAACAGACGCTGCTTTGTTAAACAAACCCCAGGGGGACATTCATTAGATACAGCCAAATTTGTGTAATTTGGTACGCAAATGGAATATCCGCTTTGATGGCAGAAGTGATCCCATAGCGTTCCTGGAACGGTTACATGAACTGATTGCGGCATATGAAGTTCCTCCAAACCAAATTTTGAGATCACTCCCGGAAGTTTTTAAAGGGTATGCTCTTCTTTGGTGGAGGAATAATTGGGATTTATGGCAAACATTTGATAACTTTTGTCACAGTTTTGAACTCCAGTTCTTACCTCCAGGCTATTATAAGAACTTGGACAAAGAAATACAAGACAGGACACAAGGAGGAGAAAGAAAGCTGTAGAGAGTTTATAGTTGCTATTTCGACTCTTCTGCGACGTCGTGGAGGCTTTCAGGATCAAACTCGTTTGGATCGAATTTATAATAATTTGAGACCTGATTACCGATTTTACATACGAAGGAGAAAAGACATTCGAAGTCTATCAGACTTACTTAGTCGAGCCGAGGAGTACGAAAGTTTACTGAGAGATAGAGCAACATTCCGTCATCCTCCACCACCGTCACAATCGCTTACGCCTGAAACCGCTTACTATACGAAAGGAAAAAGGAGGCTGCAATTTGTTGAACCAGTGCACCTGGAGACGTTACATCCTTTTCAGAAGAAAGATATACAGGATCCACAAAGAATAAGGCAAAATTGGGACGTTAAAGAAAGACGTCTTGGTCCAGAGAGAAACCCTAGGAACAACGCTTTGCCGAAAGTACAGCGCCTTGATCATCTCGCCAATCCGGGACCTCGGCAGTGTACGGATCAACGAAGAGAAGACTCTCGACGTCAAGATCGGCTTCATAGAAAAGAATCATCTCTAGGAGAACGAGCTCCTCATAATCTCCAAGATGGGAGACAAAACTTGACATCCCAGGTAACGAATCCCTAATCCTATATTTCTCACTTTCCAATGAAAGGAAGCCGATTTGTTTGGAATTGTGAAGAAGAAGGGCATGTATCTCGTGAATGTCCAAGACCTAAATACATACGTTGCTACTATTGTAAGAAGGAAAAGCAGCTTACAACGACATGTTCGTGCCGAGCGGGAAACGAATCACCGGCTCTACGGACGGGAAGCCGTTTGAGTCGGTAAAAAGGAAGCCCACCACTTCCCAAGAATGGAACGACTGGATTCGTAGGGTTACGAACTTTCCATCGAATCCGGAGAAGTCTGTAATTATTCCGGATCTGAGACCTTTCGTCAATATATTAATATGTGGAAAATACTTTTAAGGCTCTTATAGACACAGAGGGCTATGTTGACCTGTATATCATCAGAGGTAGCTAATTATCTTGATACGAAGAATACACCTACTAAGAACACGACTTTGAAAATCCATTTGGCCAATAACCAGGAAGTTGGGGTCCGAAATACGTATACATTCCCCTGTACTTTAGATGACAAAGAAACCGTCATAGAAGCGATACACGTGACCAAGTTGTCAACTCAGATTATCCTAGGAATGGATAACATTTCCAAGCTAAACTTAATTACAATGAACTTTGCGAGTTATTCAAATGGAGAATCAGTTGTGGACACCAAACCACAACTTTCTGCTATTAATCCTCTTACACCGGATGAAGAACACATACCAAAACAGTTCTTAGATGAAGAATTGCCTCTTCTGGCTGAATCATCTGGGCGGTAAAACGTTAGTCGCACATCAGGTTTGTCTGAAAAATTCCCAGCCAATCAAACACCGCTACTATCCACGGAGTACGGCTATGCAAAGATATCATGGATAAAGAAGTAGACGTTATAGAAACTTCCTCTAGTCCTTGGTCTTCACCGGTGGTCCTGGTCAGGAAAAACCGTTTGGAAAATATAGATTTTTGTGGTGATGGTCGTCGTGTGAATGAAGTTTCTACTAAGGATGTCTACCCATTCCCGAAAGAGTCACCTGACGCTTTCGTCCGGCTTCGAAGAAGCCCTAGCCAAGATGGGCATTAAGACTCCCCAGGAGTTAAGGATCTCGTAACCTCCTACGATTCAGCTTCGGAAGTACGAGGAATCGAGCCTCTTACAAAAAAGAAAATGGATGTGGATCCTCCACCACCTGAGCCACCCGTTCATCAAGAGGTGAAACCCGGCCCCCACAAGCTCTTCCAAGCCCTCCGGAAAAACAGACCCTCTGATGGCTATTTTTGAGTGTTCGACGCAAGAGAGGGAAAAACGAACCGACAGCGAGTCTTCTTGGAAGATGGATCGTTTATTAGGATTGAACTCCAAGAAGATAGCAAACATTTCAAAGTACTATCCAAAAGTGGACTTACGTAAAATAAATAAGTCGTAGTATAACTAATTTTAATTTAAGATTACCATTAATACCAATGTGTATCTAACGTAAGTTCCTTTGTTAACCAAAGTATAAGTTTTTAAGTTCTTTTTCGCTGTGTATAGTTTTTAAGTCTCTTCTTTTTCGTTATGTATATTTAAGTGGTGTTTTTCAGTTCCTTTTAGTTTTCAAAGCAGGGTTAAAATTTAAGTTATTTTAGTATTTCTATAGTTACCTTTCGATTATTTGTTTTAGAAGTTATATTTTAGATTTAGTTTTGTATTAAAGATATCTTTCTTTTTCTTTCGCTTTTCTTTTTTCTTTCCGAAAGAAAGAGGGGGATGTAACGACCCTTATTTGTCCCCGTCCTTAATCCTCACCCTTTCTAATAGAAACCCTGTTTACCAAAGTGCAGTTTTCCTTATTGCCCTTGACCTTTTATTTTCCGCCTTCCGCTATCACCTACATCCGTTTGTTCCTAACTTATCTTATCTTAGCGTCTCCTGCCACGGCCCCTACGTCTAGCCCTACACCCTTCGTTTTTCTTTCCGCCAATAAATCCTTATTCCCGCTACACCTAAAACCTCTCCTCTACTCCCCTCCTATCCGTAAACAACCAGCGTCGTCCTAATTTCCCCTGCGTCGTGCCCTAGTTCCACGTACCTCTTTTACCCTGACCTTTGCCCGCACCCTAGCGGTTTATCCAGGTTTCCGCTTACCATTTATACGTTTCCTATCCTCGTGGTCCTGCTAATCCGCTTTGGGCGTCGCCTTCAGGTAGTCGGCGTCGTCCTATACATACTTCCTCTTATAATTTCCTGTGTCCTTCGATTTCCGACGTTACAATAAGCCCTGTCCTATTTTCCCACGATCAGTCCGGCCCCCCTCCGTCACTTGACCCTACCCTGCGCCGCCGATGAAACTTCCCGTTACCTTATCGCCTTCCGCGTCTTTCCCCATAAACCTGACCCTCTCCTAAACACTCCTACATGCCCACCTAATTCCTACCTCCCATACGTCCTGCAGCGCCGCTTTATACAAGTCGGCACTTTTTTCCCTATGCCGACGCACCCCTGACGACTCCATCCCTGCAATAAAGAATACGGTCAAGTATTCAGAAACAGCAGCGTCGCCATTTCAAACAGGTTGGAACAGGCAGACCATATAACCCTCCGGAGAGATGTTGCCGGCACCGCTGCTGGCAGCAGACTGACAATATTAGGGGTTCTGCGCATGCGCCAACCTGGCTGCTATATAAGGGAGCCGATCACCAGCACAGCTCTCATTCGTTCCAGGGAGACCACCGCAGGAAGATCTCCGAGACCGACCACGCTTCGCCACTATTAGGTAAGATAATCGCCTCTTCGTCTTTCCCCGCTAGAGAAATCCGAGCGCCTCTATCCTCTCGCCCGCTAGAGCAATCCCAAGCGGAACCTTTCGCCCTGCGCTAGAGAAATCCCAGCGCCTCTTCGTCTTTCCCCGCTAGAGCGATCCAAGCGGAACCTTTCGCCCTGCGCTAGAGAAATCCCAGCGCCTCTATCCCCTCGCCCGCTAGAGCAATCCAAGCGGAACCTTTCGCCTTGCGCTAGAGAAATCCCAGCGCCTCTTCGTCTTTCCCCGCTAGAGCGATCCAAGCGGAACCTCTTGTCCTGCGCTAGAGAAATCCGAGCGCCTCTATCCCCTCGCCCGCTAGAGCAATCCAAGCGGAACCTTTCGCCTTGCGCTAGAGAAATCCCAGCGCCTCTTCGTCTTTCCCCGCTAGAGCGATCCAAGCGGAACCTTTTGTCCTGCGCTAGAGAAATCCGAGCGCCTCTATCCCCCTTCGCCCGCTAGAGCAATCCAAGCGGAACCTTTCGCCCTGCGCTAGAGAAAATCCCAGCGCCTCTTCGTCTTTCCCCGCTAGAGAAAATCCAAGCGAAACCTTTTCGTCCTGCGCTAGAGAAATCCGAGCGCCTCTATCCCCTCGCCCGCTAGAGCAATCCAATCGGAACCTTTCGCCTTGCGCTAGAGAAATCCCAGCGCCTCTTCGTCTTTCCCCGCTAGAGCGATCCAAGCGGAACCTTTTGTCCTGCGCTAGAGAAATCCGAGCGCCTCTATCCCCTCGCTCGCTAGAGCAATCTAAGCGGAACCTTTCGCCCTGCGCTAGAGAAATCCCAGCGCCTCTTCGTCTTTACCCCGCTAGAGAAATCCAAGCGGAACCCTTTCGTCCTGCGCTAGAGAAATCCGAGCGCCTCTATCCCCTCGCCCGCTAGAGCAATCCAAGCGGAACTTTTCGCCTTGCGCTAGAGATATTCCCAGCGCCTCCTTCTCTGTCCCCGCTAGAGACATCCGAGCGGAACCCTAGTTCCTTTGTTAGACCCTCTTCCAACGCTTTTATTTCCAAGTTATTATTGTCCTCACTCCTACTCGGAGCCTGGGCTGTGATGATACCGAGCGTTCGTATTGAGTCCACTTAGGTTGACTCTGCTCTAAATCTGAGCCTTGGGTTTTCCCGAATTTAACTACCTTCTCCCGACCCCTGGAATACTTTACCCCATTCCACGACTGAGTCTTTCTGGGTCAGTTACAGTTTACGTTACGATACGGAAAAGTCACGTTACAGTATAATAGGATAATGCTTAGTTTAGGCGTTTTTGCTTATATAAAGGTTTATTTATTCAAATATAATTTAAGGAATAAATTACACAAAAATATTACCTTCGTGCTAACCGAACAACATTGGATTAAAATACTTTTTTTAGATGAATAATATAATTTAAGAATAACACACTTTCGTTACTATTCGGTAGTTATAATGCAGGTGTAGGGCGTGTCTCTCATGCAGTTTTTGTTTGGCGTAATATCATTTCATAACTTTTTAATTTCCTGCTAAATTAGTGCAGTGGTGTTGGGATACGTTGAAGTTTCGACAGCACTTTAAGACATAAGAATATGCTCATATAAGAATTTTTTTGGTTTCTATTTAAATGAACGGTGTGTATATTTTTACAATACTTTGTGCAGTCTACAGTGATATAATATATTTACATGTGATGGAAAATCAGGAAAGATAAACTGCTAATTTGCCCACGTAAACACTGTAGAGGCTGGAGAAATTCAAAAACTGTTTGCCCGGTAAATAGTTTCAAATAAAGAGGCCTATCTTCTGAGTCCACAATTCATTACTACTGTTGGTTTTGGCTGGGGAAAACTTGCCCTGAGAATAATACTGAGATATTTTTAATTTTAATAACTGGATCTTGTATTAATTACAAAACACACGTATTAAAAATTATGTAAGAGATAAACATATTGTTTCGTGTACAATTAATTTTTATTTTGATAATTATTTTTAAAGTAGTCGTATGTAAATTTATTAATGTTGGGGTTTAATAGACTGACAGATCCGGTATAAAATAAAAAATAAAAATAAAAACTGATATAAACTTAAACACAGTTTATTAAAATTTTGCACCTCGTACTTTTTCAAAATAAATACAACGAAATATTTAAAAAGTTTAGATTTATTACTTATATAAAATATAAAAAATATAAATAATTCTGTAAAGTTCTTCAATTGGCTGTTTACCCATCGATAAATTAAAATTTTTAAATATCTAGGAGAACAAATGAAGATAATAAATGTTTTGTCAAATGCATTAAGATTCACAGGATGTAAGCAATTTTCCATTTTCATTTTTTAAATTTCAACTTGAATGAATGAAAATTATTAATAGTAAGCCAAAATTGAAACAGGATAAGTCCTGTTGAAATCAAAGTTTATTAATAGGCTAAGCGTAGCAGTACAACAATCTGTACATGAAACTTCACTTACAACAATAAAGACATGTAAGCACTAAAACATAAATAATTCCTTTATAATTTCAAGAATACTACACATTTGCTAAATAATTATTAAATTCATGTTATAATCTTTCTCATTAACTCACTTCACCAAGTACTAAGAAAACTAAGTAAACATTAAGGCTGACAAAGTTTTCATATTTACAGACATAAATTTTAAGATGCCTAAATACAAAATTGTTTATTTACATTAGGAAGAATTCTGAATTTTCCCTTTCAACTATATTGTCCACAGATAGCGATAGTTTTTCTAAATTGACAGCTCAAGATTCTGTTTATAAGTAGTAAAGAAAGCAGGTTGGGAATAGCATGATTTCAATTCATGGAATGAAAAACTATTTCTATCACTAGTCGTGAAAGAGCGGAAGTTCTTATAGCAAGCAACAACGTGGAGTAGTGGTAGGCTGAGGCGCGGGATCTCGATTTACCCGTAACAGGGCTTAGTAGGTTTGGTTGAAAGATGGAAATACCGTTATTTGTCAATATCCTATTACCAAAAAAACATAGTTTGTTGCTATTACGTTCCAGTAAACATGTTACCAGCCGACCCATGCACGGTATTAGCATCATGTTGTTACTGAACTGGTTTTATTACGTTAAAATTAAACTGAATCAGACTAAATCTACATGTGTGGGCTATTTAGACATAGTCTTGTATACAAAAATTTAACTAAGTCAGTAAAATGTAAATTTTAGAGACTTGTAGACTCCTTTAAAATACTAACTATAAACTGGTTGCTTAACATTTTATCACTGCACAATACAATTATAATTCAGTATAGTAGTAAACAAATTCAGTTCGTACATGCTTATTAAAACATTTAAATAATATTGTGGACACACTGTAGAATTGTAGCTTTGAGTAGTTAGTTATTAAAATTTTAACATATACAGCAAAATTATGTTTTATGCAGCTAAACAAGGACTGTTACAACATTTACCAAATGTTTGTGGTAAAATCAAAATTTAAACCCAATTGTTTAAACAAAATGTATAATATCACACACTTTTAAACATCATTATTCATTATAATTTTATTTCATAATGAACTGTATAATAACTATGGCAAAGAAACTGAATAGAAATTATGTTAGCTTAAGCAATTTATAAGAATTCCAGATTTAGTGATTATTTTTTAAGATTATTTGGTACAATTACCAGTAAAGCAGTATCAGATTATTTAGAATACCAGTGGCTGTCAAAAATTTTAAAAATAATAAATGAGCTTACGTAATATTAGTTTCAGAAGCAGAAATTATAATTCCATAGAGCCTTGAGGTTTATATAGTAATGGACTGGTAATATTATTGTTTAATTATAATAACTCATGTGCCTTTCAAAGAGGCCACATATATTACCTTCAGTGACTCTGCAGTTTGGGAACTTTAATGACGCAGCCCTACGTAATGTTACATCTAATAAATCCTTTGATACAGTGATATAAAAAAATAACCCATATAACATACCATATATTGTAATCATTGTTATAATTTTTATTCCCCACAACGTTTAAACTTAAGCATATTTGCTCTTTTCATCTCGGGTATCCACATTGTGGGAACTATATCAACCCAAAAAAAAAAAAAAAAAAAAAAAAAAAAAAAAACCAGTAAAGATTTGTAATCAAAATATAGTTTCGTGGATGCTATGATAAAAGATAATCAGCTAATATTAGGTATTATATGTGACGTAAATTGTATATCATATTGTATGTACAGTAATATCCATATGTAGAATATCTTTATCCACTTAGTGTTCTTAAACATAAATGCTGTTTTATTTATGGAGATAGGACTGAAGCAGTTACGGATATCATCAACAAGCAATAATATTTAGTAATAAGGTCTGTTATGGAATAACAGTGTTTTATACATACCCATTTGCTTTAAATAAATATCCTGTCAAATGGGCTATAATGTTTAACCATTTCTTTACCCGATGATATTCGTAAAGCCCATCATCACCTTTTGGTGCAATAAGCATTAAACAGTTGTTAGAATTAAATGCAAATCCCATCACGACGA
>NW_025784940.1:0-22802 GCF_021130785.1 Homalodisca vitripennis | reverse complement strand
TACTTGTTTAATTATTGTTCGGACGCTTTCAAAACCCCCCTTACAAAGAAATTTGATAACGATGACATCAAAAATAAAATTCCATGTCAGAACGAGATTCGTAGTCTCAGTACGGGTCAAGTTGTCTATACTTATCCCATACTGGAAGGTTATATGTGAAAAGTGGGAATACCTAAGAGGATTCGCGATAATAAGGTCTCAAGGATACACCCCGAAAAAAAGTTTGGAAGTAAATTTAATTTGGCCTCATACTGTTTTAAAACAATTTATTGTTATTTTTTTACTTTAACTTTTAACGTTATTTATAATCCAATTGAATATGTATTTTTATTAACTATTTTAAACCATTTACCTCTGTGGAAAGATTACTTGGCCGTCTTGGGCCGCTGAACTGATAAGAATGTAACATTTTATTTTGATTACAGAACAACTGGGACTATATGAATATCACTAGCAGTATATTTTAAAGGTGCAAAAAAAACACCTCTTACACAAGTATATATGAAATTGCTTGTTGTGCCCCCCCCCCGACAAATTTGTTTTTCCAATGATTCCTTTCACCCCCCCCCCCCCCCCCCCCCCCCCCCCCCCCCCCCCCGCCCCCCCTTGCTACCTTGGGTTGACAATAATAGCGAACGATCACATACAACAAATTGTAACAAAGTACTAACTCTATTGCTGCGTTTACCGGTGTCTCGTCTGTTATGTGCTTATGGTTATTAAAAAGAAATTTGATCAAACTAATTCAACTAACTTCAAAACAAACGATTACTAAATATTTTTAAAATTGATATTAAAATTATATAAAATTCAAATATGGTGGACGTTTTCTAATATTTAATCCAAATATATCTTTTAAAAAATCTACCTAATTTTACAAAGTGGAGAAAGTGACCCCCCAAAATTAGATTTTGTAGAAAATGCTATCAAACAAATTTCAATGACACTTTTATAACACAGATATAACAAATAACTGATTTATTGCACGTTTTTTAAACCGACCTTGTATATCCAATCTCAACGCTTAGATTCTTTACAATTAAGGTAATGCGGTTGCGACAACTTTACCAAATGAGTTTGGAATGTGTTAATTTATTTTTGTACTGTTATAATTTTTCAAAATGTTGGACCTGTTGAAGAATTATGAAAAGTAAAACAAATAAAACTGAGGGGAAATAGCCCGTATAAGCAGATACTGTACGTTAGTAATGAATTGGACTGCTCGTTGCTATCACTCGTATAGTCTGAAATAATTCTAAATTTCCTTCTCATTTTGGCCTAGCTCGAGATTTTTTGTATAACAATTATTTCTTGGAGACAGTTTAAGAGATTTTCTGCACATAACGTAGACAACAAATTGGTGGGGAGAGGCGTTGATTCTCGTTAATACGAAAAGTGCTGAAGTCTACTTGGAACAGTAGTGGAGGTGCCTATTTTAAACTTCTGGGAGGAAACTAGAATCTCCAACATCCATCCAAAAGAGATCCACAAACAGAAGAAAGCTCAAAACGAACTCTATACTCATCGTTTTCGGACGCCATCAGAACCACCTCAACTACAAACAGTAAATTGTATACCTTGATGATATGCGCCCACACTCAATTGCGATGTGACAATGAGGGACACCACTCTGTCATCTAGATTATTCAATTCTATTTGTAGTGCCATGGTGTCTCTGACTGTTCAGAGAGTTTGTTTTGAGAACTTCGTTCAAGAACGTGTAAACTGTTTTTGGACCTCTTCAGACGAGATGCTTGACTCCAGATTCCAGGAGTTAAATCTGTCAGTGTTAGACTTCAGACGCTGCGCTAAGTAGGTGGTGAAATTGACCTAAACTTAACATTCGTAATTTAATTAAGGGATATTTGTGCTGAGAAACTGTTTAGAACGATCTTTACACAGTTTACGGTTAATAAAAGGAGACAGACTGTGTACTAGACATCTACCTAGAATTTAATGTGTTATGAGTTCTTCATGTAATGTACATAACTGACGAATCAAGAGCAAACATTTTAAATTATCAACTTTTGACTTGCGAGGATCCTAAATCTATTCCCTTCTTGTTAATATTTTGTTGTTCTGAATATTTAGTATTTTCTGTAGTGTAGTCTAAAATACTTACTCTCCAATTCCAGAATATTACTGCTATAAACCAACTGAACTTTCACATTCTGCCATAGATAATTCATAATAAGTCCCCTTCAGGGAATAATGATACGTTAAAAAAAGGTAATGCAGTAAGAACTTATCTATTTTTTAAATATAAATGTATGATATTAACAGAATATAAAAGAGAGAATTAAAAGAGAGAAATATTTCGATTCAGTCTCGTTTTCAACAATTCAATTGTAAAACTCTATCCATTATGGTAAATATTACCTGCTCTTTATAAATTTAATAACTGTCATAAATCATAAATAAAACCAATAGATTTCCAGGACCCTGTTTTAATTTTTTTTTTAATAAAGAAGCCCTTAACTATTAGTTTTATCTGCTCTACCACAACAAATTATGAATTTTATTTTAATGTATTGTTACTTACTTACTAAGGGAATTGCCTAAATAATGTGTACTATAAATGTTACGCGGGCACTCAAAATTTTGTGGTTAACCTACGCATATATAATTGCACGTCAGACTATGAAGATTTGATCTGTGTCGATTTTATCATGGGCATATAGTAATCGTAATGTGAAGCATTAGAATGGTATTTGTTAGGAAAATGTTCCGCCATATTTTAATTCAAGAAGGAGGCACGCTCTCAGTGCCCCCTCCCGGCTTACTTTCTTTAAACCCCAGAACAGATTCAGTTCCTGCAGGGATAAAAATGCATCCTTCGGTGGGAAATCGGAAGTGTTGTGACGACTTCCGCTGAGAGTGTGACACAATAACTATAAGCGATCGACAGCGAGAGCGAGAGCTGTGTCTGTACATTGTCCACGAATCGTTACAGATTTTCCCATGAAATGCTTGCCGAAAGCGGTAATGGAAACGAATCGTATCAGTATCACTTGTGGTCTGAGACCACCCATCTGTATCGTTTATAGTAAGTAGATAGGATTAACTCGAATCACTCACACGTATCCTATAATAGAAAATAAAACTGATACAAAGTTAAATGGACAAATAACAATTAAATTGATGGAACCATAGCTTAAACAATCAATATCACAAGAACAGACTATATTAACAGATAAACAGTAAATGATCAGATAATAATTCTTACTTGAACTGTAAATTATTCTCAAATAACATTCCTTTCTTTGATATAAACCATACAATAGGTGTTAGTTTTTAAATTAAAACAAACATACTTTTTGGCTTCATTGTAACCTTAAAAACTCCCAACTCATCGTAAACTCTATCCCCAGATTCATTTACAACCTTAACACGTTTACGACGACGGCTTATTCTGGACTTTTTCATTTTCCGTCGAATCGTTCAAGAATAATGGAAAAAATTTTTAACGTTAAACGACTAAATATAACGAAGAACAGTATGAAGCCTTTGTAATTTTGCACAATAAAGGTATTTCAATGTTTTTTTTATATCTCTTCGAGTAACCCAAGGAGTACCTAAAAAATTAATTTACCTTAAAAATTAATCAATCTGCGCCCAAACGGGGGAACACGATAGTCTGAGGAAGTTATAAAAGCGTGGGACCAAATTTAACGATCTACCAAGACAGGTAAGCAAAAAAAACGCAATGCGGGAAATGCATAGCATCGTGTTTCCCGATCGGGTACACGACGGCAGTTGGAAAAAATCGCGTGTACCTGATTGGGTAACACGTCGTCGTAAAATTGGCTTAGGACTGACTACCAACTTTATTTTCTAGTTTCATTGAGACTTTACATACACATTTTACCAGCTTCTTCTTATTGGAAACTAAATGCTTAATATATGATTAAACCACTCCAATAAATTACAAATTTTTATTTCAGTTATGTGGGTCTGACGATTTGTTCATTGAGCACGAAAGGCCTCACAATAATAAAAATTGGTCATTTATTGGAGTGTTTGATCATATATTAAGCATTTACATACACAGTTTTCCGCTGCTAAACCCTAATTTCCAGCTTCATTAATAACTTGAAAACATCAAAATTCCTGGTTTCCTGTTTCACTGTAACCCTGAAAGCTCACTAACTCATATGCTTGGGTTGTATACTATTACGGACTTCCAGCTTCCATTTATAAACATTGACTTCTTTCCATGAACCCTTGTTTCAGCTTTATTTGCAACCGTGAAACACACTAGCTTTGCTGCTAATTCTATTGTCCAGCCTCATTTACAACCGTGGATGGCACATAGGCCCACCGCCAACTTCATTTTCCAGTTTCATTGTAGCATTGAAACACACATTTTCATCAGCCGGGATAAGGGTTTCTATGTTTTATAGCAAGATTGTAATACAAGCTAATACTATGAATTTGACCGCTATAAATGGAGGCACCAACGAATTGCGTTGTAGGCGGGGAATACAGGTACATTGTAGTAAATTAACCAAAATTAATCATGCATTTTTATTGAGTCAGAGTTTTATATCTTTCTGACCATCAATACCACTTTGAAAATGCCTGAGCGATTTTGTAAAATATACCTGCAATTATTACATAGGGCAACAAAAAACAGTGTTACATTTCTAGTACTAGTACTAGCGTTATTGTAAAACTTCTTTTGTCCGTGTAAATAACGCTAAATTATCACATTAATATTTTACTTAATTAATATTTTTTTAAAAACAGTTAATATTTCTTAAACCATAAAGCCTAGTGGTTATGCCATTGGCTTGTTTAGAGGGTCGTTTACACGCTACGACAAATTGCTGCAATTTATTGTAGCGATCTAATTTGCTGCAACTTATCAGTGCGTGTAAACGGAACATCGCAGCGATTTATCGGGATCGGTGTTGGATTGGTTGGTTGGTGCCAGCCGGCATAAATTTCTGAGATCCGTAGCGACAAGTTGAGACGTGTAAACGGGTAGCACCAATTCATCGCTGCGATGTGACTCAGTTTTGAGTCTGATTAATCACGGAGCTAGGAGTTTTGTTTTGTTTGTGGACAAATACTATAAACAATTGGCAGTT
Organism: Homalodisca vitripennis; assembly: GCF_021130785.1. Lineage (NCBI taxonomy): Eukaryota > Metazoa > Arthropoda > Insecta > Hemiptera > Cicadellidae > Homalodisca > Homalodisca vitripennis. The sequence continues at coordinate 17,709 of NW_025784940.1, read as the reverse complement.
AAAACCCCTCGACAGTTCCTTAGTGAATTTTACCGAACTATATCGGAGTTTTCTCTGCTTGTGACTCGTTAAGAGCAGACAATACTCCGACAGAAATAAAAAAGACCTTGCATACGTAGAACTCGTAAATAAATACAAGGAGTTTGATCCATTGGCAGACAGGAACATTGTGAAAAAAATGGATTACGTACGGTGTATAAAAAAAGAATTGGCAAAAGTTAAAAGATCGTCGAAATCTGGGGCGGGTGCAGATGATATATACAAACTTAGTTTGTGGTACTTTGACCTTCCTGCAGTTTTTGGACGACCAGGACTCTGCAAGACCCACCAGGAGTTACAATGGACGATGATGAGGATGATGAGGAAGAAACACAAATTTTAGGTATAATTTTGTAGAGAAGCAGGTTTCGATATTGCAGTAGAAAATTCCATAATCCTTCAAGCTTCTTCCGGTGGGAAGGAATCTTAAGGTAGGTGAGAGTCTTTCGTGGCGGGGATATATTGCTCTTCTCATAACCGTATCATTTTTTCAAAATAATAGGAGAAACTAACCTTAATAAATCAATATAGGTATCTTCATCCGTCTTTAAATAATTACGCCAGCCATTTGGTTCATTTCACAATTCCCTCAATAGTTTGGTATCAGAAAAATGTCCTTTTTCTGCAATAAACCACTGGCGGCTCCACTTTCTTCCAGGGTTTCGCCGTCTTTCGATATTTTAATCGCTATGCACACTGCATACACTGACCACAACAATACTTCCTCCATGTCCGAACCCGAGATATACAATAAAATATATCGACACAATTAAATCGGTGTATTAAAACAGTTATCCCAACCACGATTGATTGCAACAATAAATTGCTGCAACCAAATCGCAGCAATTCATCGCAGCGTGTAAACCTCGCCTTTAGGTGGAGTCATGGGCTCAAATTATAGAAAGGTTGCACAATTTTTTAGTTACAGAACCGTACATTAGTGACTCTTCAGATCCAATGGAGGCTGGTCTACAAGGAGTTTCAGCAAAAAAAACTAAACGTAACATAGTCAAGATGTGCATTGGTTTTTAAAGTGTAATGTAAGATGTACATCTAGTAAAGTCTAATGTCCTACCTAAAAATAAGAATTTTCTATTGTAATAAACTTGATACCAGAGGTTTTTCCCTTTAGCATTCATCTTTCCCTTTATAATGATGTACATCTTGAGCTAAGCTTACGGTAAAAACTCCTTTTATACCATTCTCTCCATTAGATGTCTACTACCTTAAAAGCTATTTCTTAAGGTCAAGTATTATTTACAAAGTTTAACTTTCACAACTTGAGCCAAGACAATTGTAAAGGTTTCAAACTTTAAACCAGCGTAAAGAGTGAACCTTTTCAGGTTGGATTTTATGGCATTGTATTCTACTAATATAGGCTTTTAATTTGATGTACGAGTACTACTCGACCTAAGTTCTCATTTAAGATTTTCTTCTGACTTATTGCGTGCCATCCCCTTCACATAACAATGAATGGTAGTTACTTTAAAAAAGCAGATTTATAGGTACTGTAATGATGTACCAAGTTTTCTTGCTTTACCTGTAATCGTTCGGGAGTTATCAAGCCAGTACGGGACTATTTTACACCCTGCGTAATACACAGTGGACTATGGAAGTTGAAATGTTGAACCAGGTTAGGCCTTAAAAGGGTGAAAAACTTAACTTCTGAGAGATTCTTGTTCATGACAAACACGATTATTCTGGATTTAGGTGTTCAAATAAAACTGGTAATTTTACATCAATTCACATTGTACTTAAAGAGATTAAGATATTTTTTATTATTTATTGTTGTGACATAAGAGTAATATAAACAACGTTGTAAACTCTACACGGGAGTAACATAAAATGTTAAATCTTGATCTTCAAAATAAGTTGAAATATCTTGCGTTTATTCCTAATTGGGAAGTTAGAGGGATTTTTAAAGATAGACCACGGTGTGGGTTAAAAAACAGATAGTATGAATTTTGTTTGTATCAATGTCTACTTTGTTAAAGTAGAGTTTCTTGTGACTGTGTTTGTTATGTATCACTAACATATTTAAGCGGAAACACTTCTTCTCTTCTGTTTCATTTTCAAACTCTCCTCATGTTTCTGTATATTTTAAAGAGAACCATAAAAACCAATAAACAATAATGTACACAATGTTTATATTAGTGTTTGCTGTTCATAACCAGCATAACAAACAAAGAATTAATACAACCCATTTTAGCAATGCAAAGTTACTATTTATCCATCAATACATTTCATCGACTCCAGAGGTCAGTAGGGGGGAGGACAGGTAATGTAAATCGTCCTAATTTTTTTTAAATGACAAGTCAAGGAATTTGAGTTTGTATGCAAAATTTCAACTCAAAAGTGGTTCAATTTAAGTAATTCTTTTTGCGCCATGAGATATTCACGGATAGATGTTGCAAAGCTGATAGTAGGGAATCGAATAAGAAAATGAAATAAATGTAATCGAAAATATCGAAAATACTCAATGAAGAATCGCTTGTGATCGCACCCACAAGGGGATGCCCTCAAGGAGGCATCCTGTCACCTCTACTCTGGAATCTGAGTAGTAGATGGTCTACTTGAGGACCTTTACTAACAATGGAATCTATGTCCAAGGATATGCAGACGACATAGTCCTTATGGTACAGGGAAAACATTACAGATGTTGTTGTTGATATCATGAATACCAAACCTTCAACATGTACACAACTGGTGTCATGGAGAGGGACTGAAAGTAAATCCCTCTAAGACAGTAGTTGTACCATTCACTAGGAAAAAGAACCTAGAGTCTCTTTCCAGGCTGAAACTCGCATCCACACAGCTTGAGTGGTCAAAGACAGTCAAATATTTAGGACTGACTCTAGGACCATAAGCTTACGTGGAATGATCATCTTAACAATATCCTGCACAAAGCAAAGTGGGCGCTCATGACGTCCAGGAGACTTGCAGGAATCTCATGGGGCATAAAACCCCATATAGCACTATGGCTTTACAAAGCAGTTGTAAGGCCTCAAATCACTTATGGTTCATTAGTCTGGTGGACAAAGGTGAATCAGGTAACTGCTAAAGCCAAGCTCGAAAGCTTACAAAGGCTTGGCACAATCTTTGCAACTGGAGCATTTTAGGAGGCCAGTCCCTCAGCGACCCTCGCGGTGGCTTTAGGACTTCTACCTCTTGATGTCTATATAAAAGCTGAAGCGCGTAAGTCAGCTTATCGGCTGGATGATGCTGGTTGCTGACTTGTGGAGGAATGGCACGTATAGAAACGGGCCACGGCACCATCACCGAAGCTGTAAACCCAAACGTTATTCTCGCGAAATGGTCTCAGACATAATGAGAAACGGTAAGAGTTCGTATTCAAATAAGCCATTCTCTGTTGACTTCTACTCCAGAGATGAGTGGAAATCGCAAGATAACATCCCAACAATAAGAAAGAGCTTTTGTCTGGTACACGGATGGCTCGACTTATTAAGGGCAAGAACTGGATATGGAGTGTTTAGTCAATCCCCTAGAACTGCCCTTTGTGGCAGTTTGGGACGGAACTGCTCCATATTTCAAGCCGAAAATCTATGGTATCCTGGAGCCTGTGCCAACCTAGGCCACACCAGAGGGTACCAAGGAAAGAAACATCTGCATAATGTCAGACAGTCAGGCAGCTCTTAAAGCTCTTGACTCCAACTGCATTTCATCCAAGCTTGTGTGGGAGTGCTTCAACACTCTCTGCAAGCTTGGATCACGCAACTTGTAACGTTTATGTTTTATGGACCTCATTTCGGAAGTTGGATTGATCACCCCAACTAGACATTTCCCACTGCGGAAGCTAGCCCGCAAAGTTGGCCGATGCATTCCCTAAAACTTGGAGCTTGCAGTATTTGCCTATCAGAGTTATGTTGGGCGCTGAGAAATTGCCATAAGCGCTGTTGCCTAGCCAGAGCCGCCACTTTGGACCTTAGACCGGTGCGCCCGGCAAGTTTAAAATCCTGAGCGGGTGATATGGGCATTGTCTCGACAAATTAGCTTGTTTCTGGGATGAGCTCCCGACCTGTTCACTTGGATTGTGGAAGCCCTCTTCACGTCGTGGATTTTTTCAGCATTTTCTTCAGGGAAAAAATTTGCTTAGAGGTAAGGCAGACCGTCATTTTATATAATTCAAATCTTTGTCAAAAGCAATATTTAAAAGCGTCAAAAATGTTTAAATCATTATTAGACTTTTGCAATCATTAAAATAGGTTCTCTTTATTCATGCTTGGACAATTCCTAAGTAAAGGCACATGGCACATAAGAACGATGTTTAATGTATGATATTACTTATTTAAAAGTAATTAGGGTTTCGGTTTATTGTGTTGTCAAATATTTTATGTTGTGTGATAAACTGCCCAATTTGTATTTTATTGGGGAAAGAGCTGAATATGAATAATAGTACTGTCTGTTTTAATGTGTTTTTTATAGCGATATAAAATTCACTCATATAAATCTAACTGTAGCTTTAAAATGAAAATACGAGCCAATTATGCAATATTAACATTTTGAAGGAAGAAAGAAACTTGGAGTAGAATTTAGAGTAGTTTAAGATCTGTTTCAGTAATATTTTGTAGCTATAAAATGTCTAATGTTAAAGTGTAAATGTATATAAACAAAAAAAAATCAAGTACGTTCTTGTTTGTGAATATAAATGTCTCATTTGTTTTGTATGTTTGTAAAGAAACGGTGTAATTTGTAAAATGTAAAGTTGTAAATTTGTCAATTTTGAGACAACGATTGTGGTTTCGTACACAAATTGTTCGATGACAATGGAATATTGCAAGTAACCTTATTGAATATTGCCAGTAACTTGATTTTATTTGTGCCACAGAATATGAGTGTTCTTATCAATATATATATCTTGAAAATATTTACCTTTAGTCGTTTGAGAACAGGTTATTAGCTGCTCTACTAGCTAACTGTCCGTATATAATATTTAATTATTGTCCACTATTTTCAGAGCCACATTTATTAATGTTTCATATTCTCGTAAATTTTATTAATGTTTCATATCTCTGATATATCTCGTAGTAATGATTTTAAATGACAATTAATGATTTTGTTTAGTAAAGTTCTAATGTGTCTAAATAAATAACCTTATTTTCGTACTTGTGATTTTGTTACAAACTGTCCAATACTAGATTATCATTTATCTTTTACATGTTATTTTGTGAGCTCGTGAGTTATGATGCAGTTTAAGCTGCACAAGTATTATTTTATAGAAAAGGATTAACATGTTTTGAAGTAACTGAAAACAATATATATATATATCGATATTATGAAGTTTAGAATTTTATGTAAATAAATGTAAACAGTAACAGTTTTAATGATTAAAATTCAGGTTTTAATTAAATGAATCCCAATTATTAAAACATATAATATAATATTATAAAATTAAACATATAAAAAAAATAATGCTTTAGTAAATAGATTTATTTAAAATGTTTAATATGAATCTGCAAAATTATTTGTTTTATACTCCATTGTAGTTTTAATTATGTAGTTTTAATTATTTGCCTACCAAAAATACTATATATTATTGAATATGTAGGGTTTTATTTTACGTTCCGGACATCGTCAAGCGAAACGGAAACGGTTGGTTGACAGCCACAGCCATCAGCATCACGTCGCATCGCCGCTACCGCGTCGTCGCCGCTGACCGGTGGCCGTGGTGACATTGGCCCCTCCCCGCCCCCCGCACCGCACTGCCACTGGCCGTGTGCCTACTCACTGGGACTTCTATTCACTCACCGTATCGCCTGTCATGAACCGATAAGTGATAGAATTAGTCATTCTTTTCCACTTGGTGAACTTAGAATAAATATTTATTTTGGATTTGGCTGGCCAGCACGGACTTAGACTGTGATAGTCAAAGTTAAATACAACGATTCTATTTCATATTGGTGCGGTTATGAGACTTCTGGACATTCCAGGGGGTCATTTCTGGACTCTGCCAGTGATGCAATTCGTCGCTTCATTTGTCAATTATGTTAGTTATTAAATGTCTCACTGTTCATTTAAATGTTTAATGTTTGTTTTCATGAGATACTCTTTTCAGCGGTGGCCACCTGCTTTGTTGTTTATTGTCATAATTGGAATATTGATTATAGCTATTAAGTACTGATCATTGATTATTGTGATAGATTTTTTTTATTATTGTCCGCCATGGTGATTTCTGATATATATTTGGGGGATTTATCATACTTTATTGAAATTAATTGTTGTGAATACTTGTGAAGATTCGACCTAAGGTCCCTGATTAAGAATATTTACTTCCTCTCAATTGAGTTTATTAGAAAGTTGAACTGATACTTATCAGGTGCACATGATGAGACTGAAAATGTTTCCTGTCGTTTTTTTGGAGTTTTTGAAATGGGTTCTTTAATTTGTTCATGTTTAAATAAATCCAAGATTTTCTGATATATATACAGTTATTTAATTTTCGTCTCCTTCATAATTTAGTGATAGTTTTTTGGTTATAATTGAAAAATATAACAACCACAATTAGATTAAATAAACTGATATATATGCCAATTATAATTTAAATAATTTTGCTGTGTAACCTAGAGTCCCCTCAGGACTGGATTACAATTAGTTATCAGCACTTTCATACTTAAGGATGGAGTTTGTGCCGAGATACACAAACATAGTGGTTTAGTAAAATTTGAAGTTTATCAAGGTGAAATAAACTTTAGATGCCATTAGTTGGATTTCCAGGAAAACTAATAGTGTATTATTGGGGTTCATATCATAGCTTGTGAACCGAGCATGAATAAATGTTATGTTAGGGCTTTGGGTCATGCCTTACTGTGTGCTTTTGGAAGGGTTTCTTCCCCGTCGTTACCCTCAGCAACCTTACCAACGGGTGGCGCCCATTTAAACAAATAATTTTCAACAACAACTTGAAGAACACAGTTAGGTTAGAGCCTTAGCACCTGGGACTTGGAGTTCTGCGCACAAGTATTATCTAGAACCTACCTTCTCCCTGAGTCTGAGTCGGAGCAATGTTGCCTCATGCTTTTTGTGGCATGGCAAAATGACGTTCCAACGTGGGGCTGAATATTTTTGTGATTTGTTTTATTTTCTTATGAGGTCTTACAACTTTAGAAAAATAAAATATACTATAAGAATTCCTGGAATTATACTCAGGACAAGATTATTTTGGTTTTGTGCTTGGCCGTTCTAAACCTGGATTTTCTATTTAGAATTTATGAGTTTTTTTCTGTCGCTTTGTATAATTTATTGTCTTTGTTAAAAATGGAGTGCCTATCATTTAAGAAAAGCTGAGATTAAGTATGAATTGAAAAATTCGTGGATTGCGGACTACAGAAGGCAATGCTGCCAACGAATTAAGGAAATTATTCTCTCGATTGTTGCGCGGTATAATAATCCCGGTTAATCAGGCTGTGGTGAATTCACTTGACCCCGAACAGGAACTTAGTCGAGTGCGAAGGAACATTCTCAGATCTATCAGTTGTGGTTCAAGATTATGAAGGTAACTTCAGTGACAATGAATATAATCGGATCACCGCAAGACTTCATTACTTAGTAATGCGAATAGAGAGAATACCTATTGCACCCTCATTGTGACCTCGAACCAGCGCAGTTGAAAGATGACTTTTAAAGAAGACTAATTATATGTTGGACACTTTTACTAACGCAGCTCCGAAGACCAGTACATTAAGCAAACAGGCAGCTGATAACAAAACACCAGAGACATCGACTGAACAAGAGTACAGACCAGGACACAGAACATGATGCGCAGATCACTAAGGAAATGGGTGGTACTACTGTAGTCACATAACATTGGACCAGCGTGCATTCACCAGATGTTAATCAAGTAGGATTATATTTTACACCTAATGTAAATTTGGATTCATTAACTTGTTAGATCCACCACCTCGACAGGAACAATTTTACCAGCCTCAGATAGTATGCAGTGGAAAGTCGCTCTAAAAATTTATCAGCACCTGTATACAAAGTGGGGTTATACATTTTGATGTTGAGTCCGGACAAAGTGTTGGGGCTTTTCTTTCAGCGCGTGGAAAGAACTAAGGAGAGCACGTCGAGTCAGAGTACTACAGAACTCTTTGAGTCAGCTGTGGACTTATTTTCAGGTCAATCATTAGTTTGTATAGGTCGGTTCAGTCAAGAGTTTAAATCATGGGAAGAGTTGTGTCAAGAGATGCGCCTTGTATTCCAAACTCCAGATTACGATTTTAGGCTTCAACGGGAAATTCAGAATAGAGTTCAGGGAGATTTTGAATCCATTGACATGTTTCTTGCATCTATGGAAGGATTGTACAACAGATTAGCCAAACCGGTTCCTGAAGAATCCCGGCTAGCCCAGATATTAAAATAATATGAATTCTCACCTCCAAGATAGATTTTGTCACTTTGTGAGATTTAGGACTATTGAAGATCTTAGAATGATGGGAAGAAGAAGAGCTGAAGCAGGTCGTTTTCCCGTGCTTCTCTACCTAGACAAGCACCCCAGGAGAATTTTCCGTATTTTGGAGCCTGACTTGGCATATGCCAGAGTCATAACCGGAAGAAAGGTGTAATTTTCAGGCAAGGTCTCGCTGTCGCTGTTCCAGAAGGTTTCATCTGGAGCCAGTTTATCTACAAAAATGTTGGAATTGTGGATCGTTGGGTCATCCGCTTTAGGACATGTTAACCAGGAAAAAAAGAAATTTTGCTATGGATGTGGGTCTCCGAACGTAGTCAAAGCTAATTGTTTGAAATGCTCTCCAAAAAACGTATAGATTTGGGAGCCAGCTTGAAGACTCAGGATGACTCCCAGAATCAAGGCAAAAAACAATATTTTAATCAATTTCAGCTTCCATTCTTGTGGTATATGATCCGAGGCCTTACTTGGATTGTTCGGGTATTTGGGAAGGGAGTCAGAGCTTTGCTTGACTCAGGGTGCTTCTCATAACCGTTTTCTTGGACGAGAAGGATGTGGCTCTTGGATAAGGTCCCCTCTCGAGTTAAACCAACAACAGATCGTTGGGTGGAAACTGCCGATTCAGAAAAGCATTCAATTCAAGGACGTATGATTGTACCAATAACTCTACAAGACAGGACTAGGTGCTTGAAAATATTTATAGTTCCTTCATTGAGCCAGGACTTTAATATTAGGGATTTGACTTCTGGGAGAAAGATGCAATTGGTAACTGACCTATCAAACAAAAACTTGGGAATTCGCTCCATCTAACTTAAGAATTTTGCGTCAGTAGAACTTCAAGGGATCAAGGGTGAAGAACACACTTAACTTCAGAGGAGAAATTAAAACTTAAGGAATTTATTGAAACGGAATTTGATGCCAATTCTACAAAGTTGGGACGGACTTCTTTAGTCGAACATGTGATAGATACTGGGGATTCCCAACCTATCAAGCAACGGTATTACAATCTATCCCCCGCTAGACAGAAGATAGTTCATGAGGAGCTAGATAAAATGCTCGAACTGGGAGTTGTTTGTTCCATCCAAGAGTGCATGGTCAAGTCCAATTGTTTCTTTTTAGAATAAGCCCGATGGCTCTAAGCGATTCTGTATTGACTTTCGGAAAAAGTTAATATGGTTACGAAGCGTGATGCTTACCCACTCCCACAAGTAACTGTCATTTTGGATAGGCTCAGGGATGCCAGATTCCTTTCATCTCTGGATGTTAAAATCTGCTTATTGGCAAATCCCTTTGTCTAAAGATAGTCGTGAAAAGGACTGCCTTCTCAGTCCCAGGTCGTGGACTATTTGAATTCACAACGATGCCTTTTGGTTTACACAATGCTCCTGCAACCTGGCAGAGATTCATCGATTCTGTCATAGGCGCTGACTTGGAACCGTATGTATTCGTGTATTTGGACGACATTCTCGTTGTCACTAAGACTTTTGAACACCACTTGGAAATCCTTAGAGAAATTTTTAAAAAGATTGAAGTCTGCAAATGTAACCCTAAGTAAAGAAAAGTGCCACCTTTGTCGTTCTGAGCTGCGATATTTAGGATATGTAGTAGATCATAGGGGGTTAAAGGTTGATCCAGAGAAGGTAGAGGCCATCCTCCGGAATCGCAGTTCCCACCACCCAGAAGCAGGTACGTCAGTTTCTGCGGGACCGCTTCGTGGTAACCGGTCGATTTATCCCGGATTTTGCCTCAAGATTGTACCCACTCACCCAGCTTCTAAAGAAGAAACAAAAGTTTGTGTGGAACGAAGCAGCGCAGCAAGCCTTCGATGACATTAGAAGTTGCCCTCATCAAAGCTCCGATATTGACGTGCCCAGATTTTTCAAGAGAGTTTGTTATCCTCGTGTGATGCCTCAGGAGTTGGATTGGGGGCGGCAGTGCTTAGCCAACAAGGAGATAATGGAGAACAGGTTTATCGCTTTTATGCCAGTAGTAGGACCTTGTCAAAGGCTGAACAAAAGAGTACTCCGCGACAGAACGAGAGTGTCTCGCCGTGATCTGGGCAATTGAGAGGTTCAGACCTTATGTGGAGGGGACACATTTCACGGTCATAACAGACCATTACAGTTTGTTGTGGCTTCCACAACCTTAGAGATCCTCAAGGTCGTTTGGCAAGGTGGGCCTTTACGCCTCCAACCCTACTCGTTCACTTCTTATCCATAGGAAAGGTAAGGAACACGTTGGTTCCGGACTTGCTGTCCAGATCTGTCGAACCCGATAAACGTTCATGTTTCCTCTGTGAATCATCAACAAAATGATAGAATGGTATCTCAAAATGGTTGATGAAGTTTTCGAGCAAGAGTGATAAATACCCTCTCTGGAGAGTTGATAAGGGGACGATTTGTTTCAAATTAGTTCTCAGTCCTAAAGAACCCAATGAATTCAACTTCTGAATGGAAGGAAGTTGTGCCTAAGTATGAAACGCTCAACTGTTTTGTCTAAGCTACATGATGAACCAACAGCAGGACATTTTTAGGGGTTCAGAAAACGTTCTCTCGCGTTCAAGAACGTTATTATTGGCCAAAAATGCGAAAAGACATTTCCAAATATTGTTTCTCATTGTCGTACATGCCAACAGACAAAGGATGGAAAACCTGAAGCCAGCTAATTTTATGGGGAAGTAGAAGGAGGGGTAGATTAGTACCATGGCAAATGATAGCAGCGGACCTTCTTGGGCCATTCCCTCGGTCTAGTGCTGGGTACAATGAATTTATTAGTAGTGACTGATGTTTTCCAAAAAAAAAAATACCCTTTATTGTATCCGATCCGAGGCTGCAACATCAAGCATATGTGGCCAAACATCTCGAAAAAAAAAAGATGGATTTATGCATTGGGGAATACCGAAGTACATCATTTTGTGTGATAATGGTGCTGAATTTTCAGGTAAACTGGTTAACAGCTAGCTGATCAGTATAATGAAATCAAAATTCTTTACAACGCCAGCAGACACCCTCAAGCCAACCCCACCGAGAGAGTAAACAAAACTCTGGGAAATATGCTTAGAGCTTATGTTTGGAAGCAAATCATCGGCATTGGGGACAAGGAGACACCAAAGATTGGATTCGCGTTGAGAAGCGCCAGACATGAGTCAACGACTTTACACTCCGGCCTACCTGAACTTTTGGCCGAGAGCTGAACATCAACCTTTGAAGAAAGCGATGACACAGGAGAAGTGATTCCAGAAGAAGTAGAAGACAACAGGGACTACGGGAAAAAACTGGTTAGAATTAAAGAAGATGTATCAGGGAAGTTCAAGAAAGACTTATTCAAAATCACGAAAAGAATGCAAAACGCTATAATTCTCAGAAGGAGACCAATGGACTTCAAAGTCAATGATCGAGTGTGGAAAAGGAACTTCCCGCAATCAGGACGCAACCAAAGCATTTTGTGCAAAATTAGCACCCACTGTTTACAGGTCCTTTTATAATATCAAAAAAAAATATCCCCTTTGATATATCAGCCTTTCGAGACGAAGAAGGCAAGAACATAGGAAATTGGCACATCTCTGACCTCAAGGCGGTATACTTAGGATTGAAGAAAATTTTAAGAAATTTTCTTTTGGTGGGGGAGTATTGTAACGTTTATGTTTTTATGGACCTCATTTCGGAAGTTGGATTGATCACCCAACTAGAACATTTCCACTGCGGAAGCTAGCCCGCAAAAGTTGGCCGATGCATTCCCTAAAACTTGAGCTTGCAGTATTTGCCTATCAGAGTTATGTTGGGCGCTTGAGAAATTGCCATAAGCGCTGTTGCCTAGCCAGAGCCGCCACTTTGGACCTTAGACCGGTGCGCCGGCAAGTTTTAATCCTGAGCGGGTGATATGGCATTGTCTCGACAATTTAGGCTTGTTTCTGGATGAGCTCCCGACCTGTTCACTTGGATTGTGGAAGCCCTCTTCACGTCGTGGATTTTCAGCATTTCTTCTTCAGGGAAAAATTTGCTTAGAGGTAAGGCAGACCGTCATTTTATATAATTCAAATCTTTGTCAAAAGCAATATTTAAAAGCGTCAAAATTTAAATCATTATTAGACTTTTGCAATCATTAAAATAGGTTCTCTTTATTCATGCTTGGACCAATCCTAAGTAAGGCACATGGCACATAAGAACGATGTTTAATGTATGATTACTTATTTTAAAAGTAATTAGGGTTTTCGTTTATTGTGTTGTCAATATTTTATGTTGTGTGATAAACTGCCCAATTTGTATTTTATTGGGAAAGAGCTGAATATGAAAAATAGTACTGTCTGTTTAATGTGTATAGCGATATAAAAATTCACTCATATAAATCTAACTGTAGCTTAAAATGAATACGAGCCAATTATGCAATATTAATTTTGAAGGAAGAAACTTGGAGTAGAATTTAGAGTAGTTTAAGATCTGTTTCAGTAATATTTTGTAGCTATAAAATGTCTAATGTTAAAGTAAATGTATATAACAAAAAAAAATCAAGTACGTTCTTGTTTGTGAATATAAATGTCTCATTTGTTTTTGTATGTTTAAAGAACGGTGTAATTTGTAAAATGTAAAGTTGTAAATTTGTCAATTTTGAGACAACGATTGTGGTTCGTACACAATTGTTCGATGACAATGAATATTGCAGTAACCTTATTGAATATTGCCAGTAACTTGATTTTATTTGTGCCACAGAATATGAGTGTTCTTATCAATATATATTATCTTGGAAAAATTATTTACCTTTTAGTCGTTGAGAACAGGTTATTAGCTGCTCTACTAGCTAACTGTCCGTATATAATATTTAATTATTGTCCACTATTTTCAGAGCCACATTTATTAATGTTTTCATATCTCGTAAATTTATTAATGTTTCATATCTCTGATATATCTCGTAGTAAATGATTTTTAAATGACAATTAATGATTTTGTTTAGTAAAGTTCTAATGTGTCTAAATAATAACCTTATTTTCGTACTTGTGTGATTTTGTACAAAACTGTCCCAATACTAGATTATCATTTATCTTTTACATGTTATTTTGTGAGCTCGTGAGTTTATGATGCAGTTAAGCTGCACAAGTATTATTTTATAGAAAAGGATTAACATGTTTTGAAGTAACTGAAACAATATATATATATATCGATATTATGTGAAGTTTAGAATTTATGTAAATATAAATGTAAACAGTAACAGTTTTAATGATTAAATTCAGGTTTTAATTAAATGAATCCCAATTATTAAAAAATATAAAATAATATTATAAAAATTAAAACATATAAAAAAAAATAATGCTTTAGTAAAAATTAGATTTATTAAAAATGTTTAATATGAATCTGCAAAATTATTTGTTTTATACCATTGTAGTTTAATTATGTAGTTTAATTATTTGCCTACCAAAAATACTATATATTATTGAATATGTAAGGGTTTTATTTTACGTTTCCGGACATCGTCAAGCGAACGGGGAACGGTTGGGTTGACAGCCACAGCCATCAGCATCACGTCGCATCGCCGCTACCGCGTCGTCGCCGCTGACCGGTGGCCGTGGTGACATTGGCCCTCCCCCCCCGCCCCCGCACCGCACTGCCACTGCCGTGTGCCTACTCACTGGGACTTCTCTATTCACTCACCGTACCGTATCGCCTGTCATGAACCGATTAAGTGATAGAATAGTCATTTCTTTTCCACTTGGTGAACTTGAATAAATATTATTTTGGGATTTGGCTGGCCAGCACGGACTTAGACTGATCTGTGATAGTCAAAGTTAAATACAACGATTCTATTTCATATTGGTGCGGTTATGAGACTTCTGGACATTTCCAGGGGGCATTTCTGGACTCTGCCAGTGATGCAATTCGTCGTTCGTCGCTTTCATTTGTCAATTATGTTAGTTATTAAAATGTCTCACTGTTCATTTAAATGTTTAATGTTTGTTTTCATGAGTACTCTTTTCAGCGGTGGCCACCTGCTTTGTTGTTTATTGTCATAAATTGAATATTGATTATAGCTATTAAGTACTGATCATTGATTATTGTGATAGATTTTTATTATTGTCCGCCATGGTGATTTCTGATATATATTTGGGGGATTTATCATTACTTTATTGAAATTAATTGTTGTGAATTACTTGTGAATTCGACCTAAGGTCCCTGATTAAGAATATTTACTTCCTCTCATTGAGTTTATTAGAAAGTTGAACTGATACTTATCAGGTTAGATGAGCTGAATATGTTTCCTGTCTTTTTGGGAGTTTTGAAATGGGTTCTTAATTTGTTCATTCGTTTTAAATAAATCCAAGATTTTCTGATATATATACAGTATTTAATTTTCCTTCATAATTTAGTGATAGTTTTGTGGAATTGAAAAAATATAACAACCACAATTAGATTAAATAAACTGATATATGCCAATTAAATTTAAAATAATTTTGCTGTGTAACCTAGAGTCCCCTCAGGACTGGATTACAATTAGTTATCAGCACTTCATACTTAAGGATGGAGTTGTGCCGAGATACACAAACATAGTGGTTTAGTAAAATTTGAGTTTATCAAGGTGAAATAACTTTAGATGCCATTAGTGGATTTCCAGGAAACTAATAGTGTATTATTGGGGTTCATATCATAGCTTGTGAACCGAGCATGAAATAAATGTTAGGGCTTTGGGTCTGCCTTACTGTGTGCTTTTGGAAGGGTTTCTTCCCCGTCGTTACCCTCAGCAACCTTACCCAACGGGGTGGCGCCCATTAAACAAATAATTTTCAACAACAACTTGAAGAACACAGTTAGGTTAGAGCCTTAGCACCTGGGACTGTGGAGTTCTGCGCACAAGTATTATCAGAACCTACCCTTCTCCCTGAGTCTGAGTCGGAGCAATGTTGCCTCATTGACTTTTTGTGGCATGGCAAACTTTGTACGTTCTTGGTTGGGGTACCGGGCCACACAGGCATAGGTGGCAACGAACGCGCCGACAGGCTTGCCAAAAGCGGAGCAATCATGCCATACACCGGTCCAGAACCGAGTTGTGGTATAAGCAAGTCAGCTGCTTACCAAAGTATAAACAAATGGTCCAGGAAGACACACCGCTTGCGGTGGCAGAGTCACCAAGGACAAGCACTCGGCAAAAAGACTGCTTGCTGATTCTAGCTCCGGCTTCACCAGATGGCTGATGGGGCTGGGCAGGGATCAGGTTAAGCAAGTGATTGCCTTGATCACTGGACACGGCCACTTCAGGAAACACCTAAACACTCTAGGTTTACGAAATGAGGACTCGGAGTATAGACTCTGCAATAAGTCTGAAGAGACTGCAAAACACATAATACTGGACTGTGAGAGACTGGGAGCAAGGAGAAGGGCTCTTTTCGGTGATAAACAACCAGGCGACGAACCAGATGCTAGTATCGGGGAAAAGCTTCTTAGCCTAATTAAGGGCACAAAGATAGGCTTACCCCTCTAACATCAAAGGGGCACACAATAAGCTCAGGTTGACGTGTGAGGATCTGTGAATCCACCCCAATACCCCAACGCAAAAAAAAAAATCGTCCTAAATTTTTTTAAATGACAAGTCAAGGAATTTGAGTTTGTATGCAAAATTTCAACACAAAGTGGTTCGATTTAAGTAATTCATTTTTGCGCCATGAGATATTCACGGATAGATGTTGCAAGCTGATAGTAGGAATCGAATAAGAAAATGAAGATAAATGTAATCGAAAATATGTTTTAATATAAACTACGATTTTTAGAGAACCAGATAGATGATTTTGAGTTTGCTTGTCCGGTTTACAAAGTCATACTAGTATTACATGAAGTCTTTAGACGTTTTGGCTATTAACAGTTGCTTTATTGTAATTACATTTTAATTTAGTGAGGTTGTTTAAAGTTATTGAACTCATATTCCTAAAATTATATCTTGCATATACTGAATATTATTTTTATCAGGCACACTAAACAAAATGCTTGAAATATAAATTCCTTTTTTGCGCTGTATTCTTGATGCAATTGGTAAGGTTTTATTAGTAAATAACATGTTTACACCCCACAAAAATATTTATTTTTAAAAGCGCTTTCTTTATAGAAGTATTAAAAATGTGTTCACTGTGTATGTAGAATGCGTAGAAACTATTTTCAATTATATGTACGGGAAAGAACAGTCCTTGTAATGTTTATGTTTGAAATTACAACTCCCATGTCCTAATCAATCACTTGTACTTTGAGGTGTTTTTATTTTCTATCCTGAGTCATGTTTATTGCAGCAAAAATATTATTGAATTTAGTGCATGGTAGCAGTAGTAGTAGTAGTTTCATCATCATTGATGCACATCTCTATCGAATTAAATCACTCGTAAATTATAAAAATATTTCATTTGAATCGAATTGTTTGACAATTTTAAGAACCATGTTGTTTCAGTTTGGAAATATAGTTTATCGTTTAGTAAATTTGGGAAGAATAATTATTCAAATATGGGGGACATTATTCTTTCAATGTTTAAAAAACCATGCACTAAATTCAATAATATTTTGCTGCGAAAAACATGACTCAGGATAGAAAATAAAAACACCTCAAAGTACAAATGATTGATTAGGACACTGGGAGTTGTAATTTCAAACATAAACATTACAAGGACTGTTCTTCCCGTACTTGGACGACCATTCCTTCTCATCATGTAAACCACAAATATAGTAGTAATAAATACTTTGTATATTCTGTCTACCGAAAACACTACTTATTAAACATATTTTTGAAACCGGGGTGACAGAAGATACATTCAATATTAAACTTAATAGTATCAACTACTATTTAATAATATTATTAATGATTTAATCGATGTGTGTATTTTAAATGCGTTGTGAAATCTTTGTTACTAGAACAATCTGTTTTTATTATCTTTTAACGTTAAATCTTAACTAAAAAAAAATCATTATGTTATTATATGCACGTTTAGTAAACATATAAATGTAGATCTGAAAGTTCCACCACTCCACATATCAGTAACATTAAAAAATCACCTTAAAAATCACTCAGAACACTAAACTGAACATGGAATTATGTATCAGTCCCATGAGATCATTGCATAATAAAATCATAAAAACAGTGACCTGTTGTCGTTTAAATTATCATCCGTGGCTAATCTGGCCCAGACAAAAGAAAAATACTAATATTGGTGGTGTACGAAGATAAGATAAATGTATTGAAATATGTATTGAGTAATAATTCCCGATAACAATTAAATAAATTAAACC
>NW_025784939.1:0-24052 GCF_021130785.1 Homalodisca vitripennis | reverse complement strand
ACATTCTCCCGACTTCTCGAGTGATTGTTAGCGAATTTCATTTTTTCCGTCTTTAAATTTTTTCTATTTAAATGGAGTTCTTGAAGGAGTTAAATGATATTGGAGAATGTAAGTTTAAAGAGTATAAGAAGTTAAATGAATTGGAAGAAAATAAGAAATACAAAATTTTGAATTTGGAGAAAATGAAAGATAAATTCGGGTTTACAATAATTGCCGAGTTGGAAGATTGTAAAGTACACTTGCCGAACAGATTTTTGACTGTTTTGGATGAGAAAAAGATTAAAGAATTAAACAAAAATGAAAAATTACACTTGATTGTTACTGGAAAGAAGACTATAAAAGATAAAGAAATTATAACAATTAAAACTTTGTAGACATAAGTCGTCTTAACTCTAAAAACGTGCAGTCCCTCCACCACGTCATTGTACTGTTTTGATAACCATAGTTGGTTGTCTTTCTACATAGGAATCACATGGAATATTTATCTACAGTAATACCTTTTGTTTTCTCAAAAAAATAGTGGCTATTTTTCTATAAGAAAAATTCTATAATGCTCTTTTAATGGAATCTGTGTTGATAAATCTTGAAACTCACAAAAATTCATAAGATTAATACATCTATTAAGTCTTGATTATCTTGAAAGGAATCGTATAATATGGGAAATAAGAGATGTCATAAAAAAACCGATGAAAACTCTCTGTTATTTGTTAATTTTTACTTTCCTTTTCATTATCTTTCGTAATTCATATCTAAATATGTAATCCCTTATACTTTTTTAGTTTTTTGCTGATAGGTAAAACACTCCATTAGACGTTTTTTCTGCAAAAGACTTATCAAGTTCTTTTGAAATCTGTATCATTTAAGAAAAGTATCAAACTTGTTCTTTAAAATGTTTTGGTTTATTCGTTGAATCTCATCTTTGGTTGCAACTGTTTTAATGCTAGAAAATTGTTAGAGACTTTGGTGAGTTCGATGTTGTTTATTTAGTTAGAAAAGGTTTTTTTTATAAGTAAAGTATGTTTTTTAGTAATAATGTTTTATAATTGATTAAATTTTATTAAGATTTTATTTCCTTTATTCGTAGCAGATTTGACAACATTATTACATAAGCACAGCTTAAGAAAGTAGAAGCTCAGATTCGATGTGTAGAATTTTTCACATTCCATCAGGAGTTAGATAGTAATGTACCGATCGCTTTTGGAGAAGACGAACGACTGTAGATTCTGGTTAATTTTTCATTGAGATTTGCTGTGTTATTTCTCAGCTTCCTTTATGGTACATTGAACAGTATTTTACATTGCTTTTCGGTC
This sequence comes from Homalodisca vitripennis, assembly GCF_021130785.1. Classification (NCBI taxonomy): domain Eukaryota; kingdom Metazoa; phylum Arthropoda; class Insecta; order Hemiptera; family Cicadellidae; genus Homalodisca; species Homalodisca vitripennis. The sequence continues at coordinate 22,742 of NW_025784939.1, read as the reverse complement.
GGCTCCGGAAAGTGCGCCAGGAACCCCATTATTTACTATCTACTCCTATATATATATCTATATATATATTTATATATATATATATATATAAAATATACATACTCATTAATATTTTCAATAAAGATTGAATCGCAAAAAAGTACTCGCTCCGCCGGGAGATGAAACCGGGATCTCTCACTTGCCGGTTGAAATGTGCTACCATTACACCACAGAGTACCATACACACACACACCACACATATAGTATATATATATATATATATTTTAATATATCTATATATATTATATATAATTACGCTAGAAGTATAATAAACAAGAGTAGATAGCTAATATGGCGGTTCTTAGACCTGATTTTCGGAGCCAACAGAAAATCAGAAGGGAAAATACTGTTTAGAAAGGACAAATAAACGAATCTCGGTAAATCTCACGAATGAAAAAATTAAACCGAATCTATAGCTGTTTTTGCTTCTACTTTTTCAAGATCAAATCTATTTGAAATGTCTGCTACGAATAAAACTATATAAATTAAAACTTCTAAACGGAAATGATGGAATTTGGTAACAAATCACTCGAGAAAGTCGGGGAGAATGGTGAGTAAAACCACATTCTTTTTGACGAGGTTCTTCATTTAATTTCTACAAAATGTACTATTAAAATCATCAAAGATTTCAGGCTTTAAATCGTAATCAAAATTCAACATCCAGATAATGAAAAAAATTACAGGTTGAATTCTTATCTATTATAAACGTGTGTATTCGATACCTACAAACCTAATGTATTACTTTGAAAAGGAAAATAATTTTTTCAACGGTTATAAGAGATAAGTAAAAAATTTTATTCTGTATTCTAAAATTCTGTAACAAATTTTGTTTTGTTTTTTTACCTCCATATTGCAATTTTTGTAAGCAGAATTATTCAAATGTGTTAATTTATTTCGATTATTTCTTAGGTTTAGGTCTTTTTCGTACAAAATTAAATTACAAACCTTCTACAAAATAAATATCTTTTATCGATAATTTCTCCTCTATTAGAACACTTTTGTATAAACAGCTTTTCTTTGGCATTATTACTCTTCCATTTAAACAGAAAGATTTTTTGTTTTAAAGGAGATTTATGGAACTAACTCTGCCGAGATTATAAATTTATTTCAGCGCAAATGTTTGTGTTTACAATTTCTACAACAGAGATAAATAGCAATAATTTCATTCTATTGTACAATTTTTTAGGATATTTTGTCTATGATTACAAAGATTATTCACCGGAAGAAATCGAGATTTTTCTCAATCAACGAAAAGAGTATATTTTTTGAAGTTTTAGGAAGGAAAGTGAAAGAGAATAATTATGAACATCATCAAATTATTGTAAAAGGACAAAATGAATGATTGTGTCTTTGGTGTAGTGTTGTTAGTGTGCGTCGTTTTTGCGCTATGGGGGATGTTCACATCACATTCAACGTCTACTGGTGTCTATTGTTTAGTGACTTGGCCCTGCCCACTGCTACTGTTCCAACCAGAGGTTAATGGCCTATGGGAGCTGTAATTCCGGGTCTTAGACTCTGGAATTTTTTTGTTCCCATGTCTCAATTTTCTTTGGTAACTATCTTGGTGTAGAAAGTTGATGGAGAGATACAATTAGGAGAATTAGTGTCGGGTGTTTTGTAAGTGTAATGTTGTATTTAATGAACGATGTGAGAATGTAATGAACGAATTAAGGAAGAGAAGGATTTAAGGAGATGAAGTGGGAAAGGTGAGGAAGCTAAATGGCGCGGCTCCAAACACAGTTGTCATTACTCGGCTTGTTTCTATAGTCAATTACACTATGGACACTCGTGTAAAGGACTTGTCCCCAACCACTTGACGACAACCATGTCTTCCTCAATATAAAAGCGCGCCTGAAGCTTTGGGAACTCTATTGAACCAGGAACCTCAGGCTTTGAAGGCAAGGCGTACTTATCCAATCTGAGCTACTACGGAGAGGTCTCGAAAGTTATAAGCTATATCTCTGCTATAAGTTGTTCAAGAAATTAGGATGTGCGAGTTTTAGTTTACATATGTTTATTAATAATGTTTTATTTCACAAACCACTCAAACCCGATTTTTAATGAAATTTGGTACACATATAGTAAATACTTAACTCTTTCCGACTTAACTTATCCATAAGGGTTGAAATCATCCCCTATTTCTTAATATTTCATAAAAAATAAAAAAAAAAATTATCAGAAAAATCTGAAACTTCAAAAACAAGCGAGTTCAAACAATTTAAAATTTCATGAAAAGTAACAAAAATTTTCAAAAAAATACCCCAATCGCATACTCTTATCTTAAAACTCTTATATCTCGAGAACTATTGGAGCTTTTTTGCTGAAATTTCGGTTTTAGTAGGATCAAGTAAATATTATGTATTTTTTTAAAATCATTAACTTCCGGTCCAACCCTTAAGATGACCTTGGCAATAGTTTTTTGTTAATATCATCCCCATTTTTTAAGATATTCTTTTGAAATTAAAAATGAATACTATATATCAATGATCATTTAATAAATTCTGTTAATGTTGTTGAATTTATCCAATGTATTAATTCTACATATAGGACATTTAAGGACGATTTTTTCAAAACTCTTTGTACTGAATTTCTCTCAAATTACAATTCAATTTGTTTACGTGTATAATGTCTCATCATAGAGTCTTCGGATTATTCATATTTTTGAGAAATATCATCCCAATGTTCTTTTTTCAACAGATCTCTTTCGTGTAGCGCATTATAAAAAGATCGAAAGCACTGTAAATGGTTCCCGCCATGTCTCATATTTATTAAGCAAAAAATTTCAAGTTTTTATAAATTGGCTCTTTTTTAGCGTTACCATTCAGCAACATTTTCACAGAATTTATTTTAACATCCATTGATATTTGTCGTAATATTTTATATCATTTGTTGCAGGTTTTTTCTTTACATCTCACACAGTATATGAGCGTCATTTATATAAGGGAAAATTTTTATGTCTATGCAATAAACTCCCTGCGAGAATACCTATTTCAGTAAGATCTTCCTCGAAACTTATTAATTTTTTTCTTCTCATTTTTGAAAATTTGACAGCATAAGAATCATTTTCGTCGCATCTAAACTAAAACTCTATGAAAAGACTTTTAAAATTTAGTAAGTTTTTCATTAATTTTCACCAACATAGTCTACTGATATTTTACTTCTATTCATCAAGTTTTTCATAGACTTCTGTGTATGTAAAATCTTTAACATTCCTGTTTATGACTTCTCATAATTTTGATGTTTTCGTTCATTGTAAACGTTTTAATAGGATCTTTCTATGTGATTCACATTACAACAACATCAAATGGGATTAATACCCATTACTAACACTGCTAATTCTTTTTCCTTTAAATAATCTAAGGCACTTTTTTAAACATTCGGAATCATGTAAATCAATCAATATCGATTGTTTTCTGATAATTTTAAGAGGTTTTAAAAATTTGTTCTTTTAACAACAACATCACTGTTTGTCATACCAGGTCGAAACATCCGATCAATTTCTCGTTTTTTTTATTAGCCAAACTAACATAATTCTTTTTCAACTTTGATCCGCTTCAGTAATTTTATCAGCTTATTTCGATATGAGACAAGATAAAATTGGTAAATTATAATTTTTTTCTGCACCATCTTCAAACCTTCTTTTTTCCAAATGTTTTTATTTTATCAGCAACTTCATTTGAACTCATGAAAATTTTGGCAAGTTTAGTTATCATATTCTCCTGCTTTAAAAATCTTCAATCTCGACAGCAAAACATATCTGGAATCTGGAAGGGGGGGGTTTTGTAATAAATTTTCTAACTTGTTATCAAACTCATTTCTCAAACTATCACCAAAAAAAATTCAAACTATGATTATCTACATTTTAGAAATAATTTTGTGTTCCCAAATACGTCAAAAAATATTTTTGATGAATCCATATTTATTAAGTAATAATTTGTTAACAACTTCTTATAAAATCTTTACTCAGTACTCAGTTTCATTCAAAACAAAAACACACATAAATGATGAGGCCTACAAATTGGGGGATCTAATTATAATCTTGTAATCTGAGAATCATTGTAGTAGACCGCATTGAATTTTTTCCAAATATTTTAATCAAATTCTATAGGTGGGTTTGTCCTCAATTCTTCCATAACAGAACTCAAAATCACATTGCCATTTCTTATTCATTTTTTATTAATAACAAATTCCAATGCGTTTCCTACTTCCTCATAATCGAGTCTAAATTCACAATTCCCAACATTCAAATTTCTTAACTTTTTCGGGTAATGTATCTCTTCATGAAGATTCCTCTAAGAAATGTTTAATATTTTTGCAGATTTCTTCCAATTTTCCCCGATATGTTAAAGGTTTGATTTCTCAAATTTTTTTAAATGTTTGATTGTCACTGTAATTCAAAAGGTTTTTTTCAAATCTAATCCAGATCCTGTAACATCTTCCAACTCTTTATCTAACCAATTTAAAATGTTTCGAACAATAGGAATCACATCTCTTTTTAACGATGTTGGGAGCAGCTTTGACCGAACATAAGGAACAACATTTTTTAACAACTGGAATATTTTTCTCCCAAAATCCTAATAAATCTTTCAAAAGTCTCCACCATTTTTAAGTTCATTTCAAACCTTGAATTATAAGAAAAATACTATTCTGGATTCCTTTAATTGTTTTTCCTTCTTATGTTTTTTATTCGAGTTTTCATTGTATTGTTCCTATTTTGTTAACAAATATCTTATCTTCGCCCAATTTTTTATTTTTTAGTTGATCCTATTTTAAATTGAATACTAACGGGGTATTTTCTTCTTATAAATAGCGGAATTTTTATTTTTTCATTTCTGGATTATTTGCATGAAATTTACGTTCACCTCCATTTATATAGTTAAAATTTCAAGTTTCTCTGCTTTCCTTTCGATTCCCATTCCCTAGTATTTTTTTTCTCATTCATAAAACATTGCTCCAAGCTGTTTGGAAGGCGCAACAAATCTTTCACACTAAACTTAAAGCATCTTTTGATAAAAAATCTATCCATTGCCTTATTCCTTGCCAAAACTTTATCTGCTATTATGTCTGGGAATTTGTGTCTCTATGTTTTGTTGCATAAAAGAATATCCGTGTTCCATAGCAAAAGCTTGATCTAATTTTTATTTTATACCCAGGTATCTCCTCTTTTTAGAGGTCTTTTTTTTTCGAGTTTTGTTGCCAGGCCCCCCCAGATACTGATAAAGTTCGGTACGACTGTAGATTCAAATAAGGGTAAATTGTTGATAAAATCATTCAAAAAGAGTCCACTACCCTCATAGTCATCAGATGAACTTATTGCCGGCGAAAACTCTCGTTTTTAATAATATTTAATTCCATCAAGGTTTTTCAATTCAATCATTTTTCGTCAAGTTTTGGTTTCGAGAAATCAACAATCTTTAATAAAAATAAATAATCGCTCTTCTTTGTCATTCAAAAAATTGTTCATTTCCAGCCACCTTCTCATATGAGCATAGAATATATGTAATTTATAATTTCCAATACGAGTTTTGGTCCAAATCGTCGGAATTAATATCTGTATTCCAATCTTAATTATATCATTGTAATATTTCTTCTTACAACAACGCTTGATCCTTCGATTCGGTTTTTTTTCTCTTTTTTTCTTTTCCCAAATTGGTGTTTTAATTAATTTAATATATTTTTGTACCTCTACTTTGAACTTTGGCTTTACCTTAGTAAGATGGAATCATTATTTTTGTAAATTGAGTCAGAGATTCCGCATAAAATATTCTGTATAACCTTTTTCAAATCTTCTTCAGAATATAAAATTAATTCTTTTGGGAGCGTCCATAGTCCCTGTTAATAATACTCCATAAACCTTGAGTTTCCATTCATTAGATGTTTTTTCACTTAATAATGATATCATTAGTGTTCAAAATTAAACGGGTAAATTTCCAATTTCTATAAAACTGTCCTGCTCTTTCCTCTTTTTTCTGTCCCAATACAAAACCAAATTTATCATTCACATATTGTAGCTCTAGGGAAGAAAATTTTTTTTTACCAATTGTCACCAATTATTTATATTCTCCGGTTGTTCCACTAGGACTTATATTGGTTCAAACTGATGGTTAGAGTCTTCAATGATCTCGAAGAGGTCTAAAATGGTGTCGACGATAGGTAATTTTTGGCAATTCACAAACATCAGATTGCTGGTATCGATAATATCGGGCAAAACTGTCGCTTACAACTGGAACCAGAAATGTCATTAAATTTTGATTATCGCTTAAAACATTTTCAATTTTGTGCCCCTCATCAAACATTTTTCTTATTGCAGTAAGTTTACAGGTTGGATTAAATTTTTTGAATAAAATTCTTTGTTCTTTATTTCATCAATTCGCAATCCTGTTCTTTAAATTCTATTTGATTTAATTTCTTTATCTATTTTGATCAAAGTTTTTTTTTTGCTTGCTTACTGAAAGTTTACGTTTCGCCATTTTATTTAGGAAAAATTTTGTTATTGAAAACCGTGATTACGTGAACGAGATACGAGTGGTATATGAACGTGATCAATAATTGGTAGTATTAAACTGAAGAACTAGGTGCCTCCACGTAGTCGGAGGTGGCCAGAGATCAAGTTGAGTGGAACTCTGAGTGTGAACACAAAGCGTTGTGGAAAAATCGTGAAACGGTGTAACTCGTAAAATCGTGACACACGAAGCGTGAGAAAACGTTGAACAGATTTACCGTTTTTTTTTTTCAGTATCGTTTTCATAATGTAAATAAAAAGTAAAGATAATGTAAAAATAATTGTAACAAATATTTTATCGATGTAAATTTGTCAGACCACTAAGCCAGGCATATTTATATCAGAAGAAATTTATTCAAATATTTACCATTTTTTAGTGGCTTCAAAGTTAGATTAATTGTGTAAAAAATCCGTTAGGTCTTCCTTCCAAAATTTTATCACACAAAACTGTCAATAAAAGTGGTTAAAACTTTCATATCAGAACCAACATAGAATTGTTATATGAATCTTTCTCGAATAGTGATCAATCTTGCTTAAAAATACTACAACATATGTTCAAGATTATTTCTTATAACTTGTTTTATCAAGTCCTTCTGAAAAGCATTGAGATAAAGGATAGATACAAGAGATATTTTTGTGACGGGACATTACGAAATATTCCTTAAATAATCGTTCTTGATTTTCTACAAAATTACAATAATCAAAAAGACGATTAACGAATTGGGCGTCTTACCATTCGGCTTAACGGAATCTATGTCCTCAGATGCATTATTAAAAATTGTTGATATTTTTATTGTTGTTAAGTTTTTCTCAATATTTTTGAATCTGTTGTTGTATTTTTTTGTATACGTCTTGTTCTTAAAGATTTTTACTAAAAACATACAAATTGGAATAAGGAATCAACCTATGTGGTAAGAACTAAAATTCAATAATAAAGTTTGTTTTTTCCACATTTCGACACCTTTGAATACCAAACGCAATTAACAATCTGATTGGCTTTGATCTCTTTCTTATTTTCTTCAAAACGTTTGAAGTTTTATCTGATCTTGTTTGCCTTTAAAAATAATTTCTCCATTTAAAGAATAGCGAGAAAATGAAGACTGTTCAATGTGTGACTTTCAGAGAAAAGCTGACGTCAATTTATTATTTATTATTTTTTTTAAACTTGGAACATCCTATTCATTTAGAGGAAGTAATCAAATTATTTCATCGGTTTTAAGGCGGGTTTTTTATTCTGGACAAATTTTGTAATAAATTATTAGTGAAAGTTCTCACTTATTGTATAGGATTTAGTAGAGAAGGAAACCATAACAAAATATATTATGGGTTTAAACAAAGGAATATTATACTTTCGATCAAATAAAAAAATTCCTCCTTAAAAATTATCTGAGAACAACTATTCAAACAAATTCAGATAAATCTTTGAAACTTTGACCGAAAACAAGTTTGAAATACAAAAAAAAAAAAAATTATCTCTCTAATAATAATTTCAAATAAAATTCACCAGTAAGAATAATGTTTTCAGCAATTATAGTAGATTTATTAGGGTTTGATTTCAAGAAACTATTGAGCGCAAATCACGGTATATTTAGGCAAAATAAAACGCCCAAAAATTTAAGACCGTTCGATGTAATTGAAGTACATTTGTTAATCTCGTTGAAACCTAGTTTTGAAAAATCATACCGAACATCTTCACTATAAGAATCGGAAAATTTTGTACCACTTTCTTTCCATAAATGTTGCTTTATGGATTCTAAAAATTTAAGTTGAAAATTCGAATGAAAATAGACTTATATTCTCAATTAGAACAAAAACATATGAAAAAGAATTCAATAAAATCGTCATTAACTGTTCAAGACTCTTGAAGGTGTAATTTATTGAAAAATGAGAGTTAAGAAACTACATATTTTACTTAAGATTGTTGAAGCAACGGACAATGAATCCATGGGGGAAGCTATTGAATAGCTTACCTTCAAACTTTCAAGAAAACACATTGTTTTTTCATAACCTTTTACACTCAAATAATAGCTTGTTAAATTTTTTCTATCTAAATGGAGTTCTGGGTGTTGTGGATCTACTCCAATAATTCAACTTACATTCAATAATAAAGGACCATTATGCTACGATTGTTGACGAAAATAATGACAATTTGGTTTATAAGGCTAAAGATGTTGCAGAAATATTGGAAATATTTAAAAATACGAGGAACAAAGCTATCATAGATCATGTTAAAGAAAAATACAAAAAAAAGCTTTGAAAAAACATAGATTCTTGACAAGGGTATCGAACTCGCCGACTCTGTACACAAAAATTACAGTCGCAGACACTATTTTCCATCAATGAACCAGGCATATATTCTCGAAATAAAAAATTAACAAGTTAAATTCTTCTATATCTATCTAAAATGGGCAAGTTCAGGTTGTAGACCCTCACTCAATAATCAACTACAGAATTCAATAATACAGAAATTTTTACGGATTTGTTGACGAACATAACGAAATTTGGTTCAAATGCAAAAAGATGTTGACAGAAATGTTAGAAATATGAAAACTACGAGGCAAAGCTACTCATAAATAATGTCGATAATGGACGACTAAAACAACGTTTGAATGAATAAAATTCAGACAGGAGTCTAATCCCATAAGACCCCGAGACAAATATTCAAAAACATTACTATTTTCGTTAATGAATCTGGCCTTCTAATTCTCGAAATAAAACTTACTAGTTAAATTTTCTTTTTCTATCTAAATGGAGATTCACGTTGTGAATCTACTCAAATTCAATAATAAGAAATTTTAGATAAATTTTAAACATTTGTTGCTACGAAAAATAATGAATTTTGGTTTTAAAGCAAAAAAGATATTGCAGGAAATATTGGAATTTTAAAAATACGATGAAAAGCGATTTCTGAGATCACGTTAAAGACAAATATAAAAAAAATCCTACGATAACCATAGAGATGATTTTCCAGAAGGGGTGGAGAACGAATCGTTCTTACCTTCAAACTTTCAAAAAAACACTATTTTCATTAATGAACCGGGCATATATTCTTTAATACTGAAAATCAAAAAACGAAGATAGCAGAAATGTCTTCAAGATTGGGTGTTGTAGAAGAAGTTTTGCCAAGTATTCGGTAATTGATTGGTCTGGTGAGTACAAACTTGAAAACGAAGATTAAATATTTAGAGGGACGAAAGTTAAAACACTTGCAAATTAAAGATGAAATCTCAAAACGGATAATAATCGCAAAAACAAAGTGTGTAAAAAAAATTGACTTAATGAAACCAGACCTTGTGTTGTTAAAGATTTTGATAAGAAAAAAAACACCACGGTTTTTGTGTTAAATGTCAAGAAGGAGATCACATGTGGGAAATATCCTTATTACGTTAATTCACGGAGCTCAGAAAACGAGAAATACCAAACCGATATTTAAAAACATTCTACAAAATAAATTATCCTTGAATTAGAGATTTTGTTCATTGATGACGAACACAAATTCTATCTCGGTATCTGTATAACCAAATGAAAGGAATCTTTGAATAATTTTATTACAACGGAAATCATTTTTACTACAAATACTGACTGAAATCTCGGAACCCTGATTTATAAGAATATCTAAATTACACGATGAAAAATGTTTACTAAATTTTACTCTAAAAAAACTCGTTGGAACTTATGAGTAGTTTTGTTTGTAAAATGTCTTGTGAAGACTAAGGTAACCTAATTGAAAGAGTTCTTCCACATTCGCAATGAGTCGGTTTATTTTGAAACTTTCTCGGAAAATTCTTCTAGCACGAATCTTTACAATGTGTATGTTTTTTATCTTTACTATAAATTGCCGCAATCACAAAATTTGGAAATATCCTTAAATTTCTTTACAAAAACAAACATTCTTTCGTCATTCTAAAGTTAATTTTTCCATTTTTATCGTATAATTCTCTTTCATATTTATTATGACAATCTTTACAATAATGTCCAAATCCGTCTTTTTTAGTTCTATTTTTATAAAATTCCTCAAAACCTTTTATTTCCTTGCACATTGAACATTTCTTTTGAGCCTCCATTTTATATAGAAAAATTATAGCTTTGACTTTCTCAATTCATATTCATAAAACTTACCGGTTATTTCTTCGTTGTTTAAATCTTTTATACTATAAGTTGCAGGATCTGTGTTATTAATTTGATAAATCACAACGATTTCTCTTGACCAATTGTTCTTATATTTGTTCGAAAATGTTTGTTTTTTACTAACAATTCTTACATGATCATCGACTTTAAATTTAGTTTTCGTGTGAATTTCAGGTGGAACATACTCGAAAACTGTCTCTAATAACTCCTTTTCGGCATCCTTATCTACGTCTTTAGGCTTCATTTTGATTGTGCTGTGAACCGTATCATTGTAATTTGTGACTATTTTTGAAGAATATCGATCCATTTAAAGTTTTTATTAATCTCAAAAATAACTTTCATCCTTTCGTTTTGAGTTCTGTTATATCTCTCCACGATACTTGATTTCTCTTCGTTTTCAGTATGATAAATCTTAATGTTGTATTTCCTCAAAACATCGTTAAATTCTTTATTTTTGAACTCTAAACCCTTATCTGTATGAAGTAAATTTGGAGGTTTATGCCTGATTTTTATCGCGTCTTTTACTATATCTTCCGAAAGCTTTTGAAACATCCTTGCCGTTTTTTTCTTTTGATAGCTCTTGACCAAGCATATTTTGAGAAAGTATCAATAACATTTAACATATACTTGAATCCATCATTTTGATCCGAATAATTAGACATTATAACTAAATCTGCTGCCCATAAATCGTCAATTCCTAGTGTTATAATTTTTCTCTTTTTAAACTTTTTTCGTACTGGTACATGAATTTCTCTAGCTTCAATCTCTATTTCTTCTTTATTCTTTAATTCTTTCTTTACTTGTTTTTCATAAGGATTCTTTATAAATTTACTCTTATTTGTCTTACATTTTGAACATTTTGCTGCAATTCTATACAATCCGTTTTGAGTTTGAACGATTTTAGAATCTATATTTTTCGTTTTTTTCTTGCATTTGTGGCAGTGAATCAAATCATCTTCATTTACATGTCAAAGTTTCCAAGTTTATTTAACTCATCTAATATATCAGATTTTGCTTCATTTTTATAGCCATAAGGTACTGTATCGATCTTATTTTCTAGGACAATTCTCTTATCATCTTTAGCGTTCAGTGCTAACTTGTTTATAGTGGACGGTGTACAACTCATGTTTGTAGCTTTTGATTACTGTCATCTCCCTAAATTCTTCTTTATCTTCGAACAAACATTTCTTCAAGTTTTCGATATTTATTGTTTTATTTACAACGCTTCTCTTAATCCCTTTGCATCTTACTGGATTTTTGTCTAGATATTTGTACGAGTACATTTTCGATCTCAATCCACAAAATTCTTCTAAAGCTTCGCTATTTAACTCATCTTTGAATTTCCCTATTACCTTCTTATTTTTAGTAGTGAAACATTCGTGATCTTTTGGATAATCACTTGTATCAAAGTCATCTATATTTTCTTTAATAATTTTAAAAGGATCTCGTTTCAATTCTAGAAAATAACTGTCTGTATCCATGTAACAAAGATTCAAATCTGGATCGAACTTCTTTAATTTATCGTAATAAAAACTCGTACATTAGCAGTTTTGAGAGGTCGAGAAACTGAAAATCCTATGTAGATTGGCTTGTTAAATTTAACCTTTTGTTTGTACATGTGGCTCGCTATACAGTTGTCGTCAAAGATGTTAAAGCATTTGAAATTTGTTTTCTTAGCTTGTTTCATTGAAAATTCTTCATTTCCTAGTTTGATATCACATTCTATTTCGCACATTTTCCATAGATTTTCCAAAAACTGAGTTGTTCATCAGCTTGAAAAAAACTTTCTCAAAGTCACTTGTAGCTTTGGTTCTCATGTTTGTGTTAAAATCAATGTACTTTTTCATAAAAAGGCTTCTGATCAAATGCAATAACTCTATTCACATGTTTCAAAATCATACCTTGTTCCAGATAGAATTTCAAATTTCTTGAATGAACAACGTATTCAGTTTTATCCAGTAAAGTTGTGCAAAGTTTGTTTTTATAATGTTCGGGACCAAGAGGTAAATCCTTGTGATGTTCATGTAAATTTGTTGGATATCCTAGATCGACTTCAAGAATATAGCCATAATCTTCGTCGCCAGTGAGTTCTAAAATTGTTTCTTGCCATTCTGCTGTTGTATATGTTTTCGGGTTCATCCACTTGATTTCGTTATATGGTAAATTTTGCATGAGGCCATACCCATAAAGGTTGTTTGCATCGACGTACAACAGATAGTTTTCGGCTTTGTCTTATCAAAAATCTTTTCAAATATTTGTTATTTGCTTTAACATATCGTTTAATACATTGAGAAATGCCTCCGCGAATACCTTTTTCGATCATCAAATACATATTATAATCGTTAATTAGCTGAAGCTCAATTTTCGTTAATTTTAACATAGCATCCCATGCGAGGCTTGGAGCTGTTAGATAATGTGCTGGATCAAGTTTTGTAAACAATTTAAGCAAAATATTTCTGGAAATTTTTCGAAGGTTTATAATCAGCAAAGCAATAAAACGATCTTGGATATTGTACAAATCGAGAGTTAATTTCCAAGATATTTATTCGTCTTTTAATTTAGTTCCAAACGCTCAAATTAGTGTTGATAATCCTTTCTCAGATATGCATCTCGTCTGTCAAATAGTGAATAGAAATCTTGAATTCTTCAGGTGCCTTACTGTGATAATTCAAGGTTTTTCAATACTATCGATAAAATTCATAGGGGAAATATTCCTTTTTCCAGATAGAATTATTAAAAAATCTCACGTTGTCGTCATTTGGTCTGTTCTTTTTAGAATTTCATTTCAATATTCTTTCCCATCCTGTATAAATAATGATTTGTAGATGCTTGAAATCATCTCTTTTTGAGGTTTTATATGCTAAACTTCTTTCTAATAGACGAGCGACAATGGGAACTTCTGAACGTGTCTACGAAATTAGAAAACACTTGATGAACTTTCTTGGGTTTATCATCTTCAAACTCTCATACCTCATATTCCTGAATTTACTGAATAATTTAGTACTAGATCGTTCATCGGTTGGGTGGTTTGCGATCAAAATCAACATTTTCCATTATTGTGTTAGCCAATTCTTGTTTATGATACAACATGAAGTATCGTAATTTGACTTATTGTGGCTCAGAAAACGGGAATATTTTGAGGAAATTTGAGATTCAAGTTTGTACCTCAAGATAAATGAGCTGAACCCTCCTAAATTTACCTGTTAAATGGACAATGATCTCGTGACTATTTTTTTTCTCTGTTTGATTAATCAAAAACCCTCACATTTCAACAAGAATATGACAAAAGGACTAGAATTTTGGGTACGCTAATTCTTCTTCCTTCGGTCAAATTTCATAGGTTTTCTTGAGTTTTCTATATAGAATTTATACCTTTTTTAGCTATGTGTATTTTGATATTTTATTGAAGGCTCCTTCAAACAATTTTTGGCGAGGAACATTAGGCATAATCGTCTTCATTTTCGGCTCCGGATACACATATCGGTTTATACATTGCGGATTCGTCCCATCATTTGGACACTAAATAGTAGAGTAAAACCTTTAAGGAATGAAATTGCTTTTCTGAATCTTCGGTTTGTAGTTCGGACTTTTTGCGGATTGTCTTTTTTGCATGGTGGGAAATCTTCTCCTAATATGCTTTCAAAATCAATATAATAATAACGTGAAGGATGAGAAAATTTCTTTTAGATAATTAGTAAAATGTTGTTGTTTGACCTGGAAACGGCATAATTGGCCTTACAAACTTCATGTTGTTTGCCAAAAATTCTTCTAAAATGATCTGATTTAAAATCTCCAGATTTGTAGACAATGGCTTAAACATCTTTTCTACAATAGCAATTTTTGTATGTTCGTGTTTAGGATAACTGAGTAACTCACGAGGCTTACTATTTAAATCGGTATATCAAAACATAATGGAGATGTTATGTCTTCTTGTTTTATACATACAATAAGTCAATGTTTAACTCAAGCGTCGTATTTTTTCCAGAAATTTTGTAATGGAACCGCAATATTGAGGTTTTTCCTCATCATAAGAGACTGTAGATATTTATCAGACATTTTTGAGAATAATTTTTGTACTTGGAACTTGATGTGACTTCGTTTTTCCAAATAATTGGTATGATTCTTTTAAGGACATTGGATACTCGAAACCTGAAAATATCCTCGCAGTTCCATTTTTACAAATTTTTTCATATTTGTTTTGCTCTGTCAAACACGTGGTCGTCGGGGTTTTTCTGTTTTCTCAATAGCACAATGCGGGATAGAAATAAATAAAAGCAATAATCATCTTATATGTTTTGATATTGTTATTACTCAAGCTTTTCCTTATCTTTTGATTGTTTCCTTTGGCATAATCCGATTATATGATTCCTCGCGTTCAATCATTTCGTTGTTTTTATTAAGGCTCAAAACTAGTTGTTTGCAGCTTTTAAATGTCCCAGTCCAGAACCCCTTAATTTGGATGGAAAAAAAATTTGTTTGTTTCACGATGTGTTAATTTTATTAAATTGTTTTAGAAATTAAATAAAGTCGTTTACTATCAGAAGGATCCTCGTTCCTAACTGTTTATAGTAAAGAGTACCATTGGAACCACGTTTGTGGTTCACATCTGTTCGACTAAAAGTTTCTTTCGTTGAAATTCACATTTCCAAAGAGAGATATCTCTCTTTCATATTTTTAAACATTTTCTTGGAAATTTGTCGATTAAACTTTTAATTTCTGACCGCGATAAGTTGAAAGATATTTGTAAATTGACATGGAAATTGGTCGCGTTTCAAGTTTTTTGTTTAAAATGTAATTTGGCTTGAAAAAGAACCCGTGTATTGAGGATAAACACTTCTTACATCCAATGATTATTTTTTAGGGTTTTTCGTTGAATGAGTTTTTTGTCAATATTTCTTCGGATTCATTTTCAGACATTAGGTTTTTATCGTCTTGTTTCTATGGGACAATAATTTTTTCAGACGATTGGATATGGAATTTTTTGTCAATTCTTTTTAAAATAGATTTAGAGTCTTTTTTTATCTTCTCTTAAGTTTTTTCTTTAATTTCACGCAATTTTTCCTTATATTTGTTTAACTATCTTTTCCATTGATCGACAAATTTTGATATTTCTTTAGCCCACATTTGTCTTATAAAACAATTCAGTTCTTTCCTCGTAAAATATTCTTTGTTTTTTAAATGGATTTTTGAGCTATAAATGTCGATCGATAGTATTTTTCTTAAAATTTTCTTTTTTGCAAAAACGGATCATGTTACTGTTTTCACACCTCCATTTATAATAAGAAAAATTTCTTAACTAAGGTTTGTTTACGGACGGGCAATTTAAATTCTCTAGTACTATTTTTTCATTAATTTTAGAATTTAAAAAATTAATGATTGTTTACTTGGAATTTGACAGAAATCAGGCACAATTTCTGGTGAAAACCAGTGATAGATTCTTTCTATTTATTTATTAGAAAAATCTTGTAAATTAAGGACTTAAAATTATTGAAAAAGTTGAGTATATTGTTATATAGGACAAAATAGTTACTTTTATTACTATATTGGTTTGTAGGAGGTAATTTAAATTCTATAATACTATTTTTTTTCCAATAATTTATGTTTTTCTTTAACTTTTCCGAATATTTTTCATTAAGATTTTAATATATTTACAACAGAATTTTTCGTTTTGATTGCTTAAGCAGATATTGAGACTCAATAGATTGATTTTGACAAGCTCAAGAAAGTTAAAAGCAAAAACAGCTATTAGATTCGGTAAATTTTTCATTTTCGTTGATTTATGGTTCACTAGAGTAGATACAATAAGCGGTTCTGGGTCTCGCTTTTTGGAGACGAAAACGGGATGTAGATTCGGTAAAGTTTTCATTGAGATTTGCTGTGTTTGTTTCATCAGCTTTCCTTATTGATTGAGGTTCAATGAACAGTATTTTTACATTGATTTTTCTGTTGGCTCGCGAAAGTGGTCTAGAAACCGCTCATATTACATATCTACTGAACAAAGCTAATATATATAATTATTTATTTAGTTTATGTTTTATATATTATGTTCAATACAAGTATATATATTTTTTCATCTTTAAGAATAAATATTTTATTTTGGATAAGAACTAATGTTTTTTTTTTACGGTTGTTAGGTGTATCCTAATGTTACGAATACAATGAAATAAATCAAAAATGACACATCTTTATCTATGTTATCATTCTAATTTTTCAGGATATTATTTTAATTTACTATCCTACGTTATCAATGATATTTACATTTTCAGCAACAAAGGTTAGTTGATTAATTAGTACCAATTTTTCAAAATATTACTCGATGTTTTTAATGCCAATTGTTTGTATATTTTAAGGCCAATTGAGGCACTTAAACGATTCATCGCAATTCGGCTGAGAGCAATCGTTAAAGAAGAAAAATTATTAAAATTTAAATAATAATTGTCATAAGGGAAATTAATAATTAATCTTATTGGTTTGCTGGATTAAGGACTAATTGGATTCCACAGAATTTTCAATTTCGCCATAACGAAGTTTGGAACAACTTTGATTCGAACTTAAGTGATATAAAATGGAACGTCCAGTGTAGATTATAAGAGCAAATTTATTAAGAATATTTGCCGATCTCGAAAGTTTAAAGAAAGAGAGTGTTGCAATTATTTTACCTGTTTCATATATTATAATTTACCGGTTTTCTTCATAGTGGAAAGCGAGTGTTGATTTTATGCGAAATTAGAGTTACCACACTAATATATTGAGATAGATTAAAAAACATGTTAGCCTGTTTGGTTAACATTGAATTTGTTTTTATTTCTCAAACGTCATATAACACGAATATGGAAATGTTTATCTGTCACGTTACCTTCATTATTAAATCTTTACTTATAATATAAAGATAATGTATTTGCATTAATTAAGGTTTAAAAGATACTAGCCGCTGTTGATAACTAGATTTTTAGTTCATTTTTATCTACAGTACAATGGATATTAAAAAAAAACATTTAGCCGGAATGTTTTCATAATAATTTATATCATAATGATTCAGTTTGAGTGAACGGTAGGATGTGTAATAGTTCTCATGAATATATGGGCCTGTTGGACAATCCAACCACTTTAACTTCAACCTATCCTGTTGCAACTTAAAAAAAAATTCACAGTTTTATGAAAAAAGCTATTTACTACTTGGTATTTTGTAATATAACGGACCACTATCATATTTTTGTCAACAACGGAGTTTTTGACATACAATATATTTTGAAGTATAATTATTATATATATATATAATATTATAAACAATCGATATTGTTTTAATGTGTACTGCATGTTGATTTCAAAAGGAGTTTTATTACAATTTTATAATTTGTGTTTTCTTTTAATCAATAATAACCAAAAACACGTCTATTGCACAAGCTAGATAAAAATATTGATGTCCTTTTTGGTTATACCAAATTTTTTATTTAAAAAATCAGATTGTTTTGCCTGGTATTTGTGACATCTAGAAATGGAAAATTAAACTAAATTTTAAGAATTCTGGTAAATATCTATATTTATTGTAATTATATAAACAGCTGATTTGCTATTAAAATTTGAGACTAGACATGGAAGGATGGGTATACATAAGCTATATCATGACCCCATGTTTATAATTACTTGGTTACATTATTACTCACATGTGTGTATAACGCATATATCAGATTAGTTTTTTCCTTTATTAAAGGATAACCACCGTTTCACAAAAATATTTATGGAGGAGTTTTGCATGTAACATCCTTATATAATTATGTGTATGTATACACAACTAAGCTGTATGTTAAATTGCTTGAAGTTTAATGAAATCTTCAGTAGATTTTAAAACCTATGCGGTGTGAGTTTTCAGATCGAATAATTTAGGTTCTTTCATAGTTTTAAAAACCAGATATATGGTTAAAATGAAATATTTAAAGAACACTGTTTTCTTTATGCCGTTATGTATACTAAATTTATGTTGTGTTTTTAAGGCAGTGAAGCAAAGTGTTTTTAATATGGAATATGTTCCAAATAAGAATGAACAAAACCATACAGAAATTATGCAAATGGAAATTTGATCTTGGATGTTCCTTATGAGGAATTTTATTAATAGCTACTTGTAAACATAATTTTACTGAGGTGCAGACCTGAAAATCCTAACGATATTTTTAGTGTGCCACCAAACCATGAAAATCCGTTGTAGTAACACTAGTATAACTTGAAATCTCCAACATATGAATTTCGTAGATAATACTCTATTCTCCCTTAAATGCACACTCTTTGATGTCTTATGTGAATTAAAGTAAATGACAATAATTGTAGTTATCGGTGGTTAAGTGACTTCTCAGTAAATTAATTAAATTTTATGATTCCAAGTAGATCTCGAAACTATGAAAGCCAACATGTGAAGAAGATTTTCTCCACCAGTGATTATTCTATAAATTGTTTTGTCTAATCAAACATTCAAGTGATTGGTGAAGGAGTAGGTATTAGTAGTGTTGATTAAATTTGGACACTGTCGTGAATGAGTTTGGAAGAGATATCTCAAGTAGAAAATCTGTGGCTTGTTATTACGATATTTATTGACATAAAATGTGTCTCAATTTGAAAAAAATTTAATTTTTTACACTTAAAACAATATCCATATATTAAAAAAAATGAGACAATACAACTCATATATTATGATTCAGAGTAGTTTACAATTGATCAGTTGTAAACTGTCATAGTCTGATAACTTACTGTTGTGTGTGTTACTATTTTGTGAAAGGCGCTTGGATTTGTAACTTAAATACCAATGAAATTCGTATCATCTTTCTCTAAATTATTGGATTACATTTAATACGAGCTGGGAGAGTCGTTATTCCAATTCATGGAGAACAGAGAATTGATACATAGTATGAGAATGTGAATTTTATTTCACTTTAAATTATATGTAATATTAAGAGAACGTAACAACTGAAAGAACATCTGTCTAATTTCTTCTTTGGCTGTACATAATCTGCTCTTAATTCCACAAATTAGACTGTTTAAAAACACCTTAAAATTTAACTAAAATGAGTAAAATATCCAGAAATAATCGTGATTATCTCTACATCGGCGTTTAAATAAAATTTCTTTTCATTACATTAATACATCTAATCAATAGAATTCCTGCAGGTGACAGTAAGTTACAGGGTTTAGATTCGTCAAGGGTACATCCCTCTATCCTCGATTTTAGTTGATAAGTGATTGTGTTAAAACGTTCACGACTTTGAACAAAACCTATTCGGGTACACGTCGGTTGCTCTCCATCATAGACAGTCAAAATACTGCCCTAGGGTTCAATAGATGGTTGATGGATAAAATACCCTTATCCCGTGTACTGATCTGTCTCGAATGTAATAACTTCGATTGTTCTGAGCTCCATTCATAGACGCTGCATAAGGGACATATCATAAATATCGAGTATCTCGTAAAAAAGTCCTTGATTTCAATAATGGTTGATTGGGTGAAAAGTACCCTTTACCCGATTTGTACTGTCTCGGGTGTAATAGCCCTCGATTTGCTCTGAGGCTCCATCATAGACGCCAATTAGGGTACAGCTGGAATATCGATATCTCGTAAAAAATCCGACTGATTTCAATAATGGTTCGATGGGTTGAAATATCCATTACCCGTTTGTACTGTCTCGAGTGTAATAACTTCGATTGCTCTAAGCTCCACCACAGATCAGCCATTAGGGTACATCTAAAATATTCGAGATCTCGTTTTTTAAAAAAATCCCTGCATTACATACATTTTTACGTATTATAAATACATATTAATGTTCATGATATCTAATACCTTTCAAAGAATTTGAAATTCCATTGAAAACGGATGATTTCAAATGATCAATTGTTAATTATATTTAAGTAATAACCCGCTTAATAAACAATAGACTACATACCCAATTAATTTGTAACATCAAACTGTGAGATTGCTCTGTGTTTTTATATTGAAATAATGATTTTTATACTTTCTTAAAACACTCTCTGCGATGTCTTAGGTAAAGAAACTGTATTATATTTCTGTAAGAGCAACCCGCTTTAATGAATATAGCATAACTTTTACGATTGACGACCATATGCTCGAGAAGATCCTATTTAAGGAAGGTTTATGTTAATATAATTTGATAGGGCTTTGGACGCTGTTAATATTATTTTAGATAATATTTAGCATTGGATTTGTTTTTTAGTAACCATTGTTATGAGGCATACTCAGCAACATTTTCTCAAAAGCAAATGTTCTTCGTTACTTATTAAGGATTTATTAATGTACACCCATAACGTTTTACGGTGTTATTTGTTTAAGGAGGAAGTTCAAAAACAAATTTGAGTTAATCTATTTCAAATATATTCTGACAAAAAACACATACAATATCTGCAAAATGGCTCTCATTTATTAGGCCACTGTTAACGCTGCCACGCTCTACCACCTCCTACGACAGTCATTGACAGGAGGGTGGTTAGAGCATGGTGATTGCACATATTAGAAATATATTATAACTATATTGGAAAGTTCTGTCTTGAGTCCGCTGTTGTTAAAATGTCCATGTTGGGGTAATGCTGCGATTGTTCAAGAGCTACCTCTCTGGATCGTAGATTGTTCGGTCCGGTTTGCTCAATCACCTATCTTGTTCAATTGCTTGCAAGTTGGGAGAGTGTGCCCCAGGGTTCCCATCTTGGGGATCCTATTCTCTTTCTCGTATATTCGATAAATGACATCAAGGAAGCCATTGAGTGTTCCCTTCCTGCTATTCGCTGATGACATTAAGCTTTTCATTCGAGGGTAACATCTATCCACGACTGCCAAGTTTTGCAGAGCGCCCCCTTGGACAATGTCATTAATTGGGTGCACCTCCAACGAAATGTCCGTGAACCCTTTGAAGACCAAGCTTATCACCTATAGTAGTGAGGACAAACTGTTATAGTTGCTGAGTACTCCGTGGACGGATCCACGGCGTGGAGAGATGTGAGGATAGTCAGGGACCTTGGCGTCTTTACTCGACTCGTCTTTCGGAATTTGGCTCCCACATTCAGGCCACATTTGCTCCAGAGCCTCAGGTGTCATTGGGTTTGATTATCCGGACAGTTAAACACGGATCTGAGGCAGTACCGGCGCTTCTGCCCTTATGTGTTCAGGAACACTTACGTCGCCCGCTGCTGGAGTATTGTTTCTGTGGTCTGGTCCCCATACTCCAACATGGGACATATCAAACAGCTCCAGTCAGTGCGAGAGACGCTTGTTGCTTGCGATTTCTGGGATTGCCGTTCTGGGCATGAGGTACTTTGACGTCTCAGTGGGACGAGCTGTTCGGGGCTGCGGTACGGTCTTCGGAGTCTGGGAGTGCAGGACGAAGAGTTGCTGATATCTCCTTTCCTGTACAGGCCTCATATAAACTGTCAGATTCAATTGCTTCAGCCTACTTGAGATGCTATCCGGTTTCGTTTATCCTCCACAGGAACAAGGCAGAGCAGCATTTTGTTTCGAGCTGAAGTCATTGCACAGCCAGGAGAACTACCTCCGACATAGCACCACATCCCACGATTGATGCGAATCAGGCTAACGACATTAGCTCGTCTGTGCGATTTTTTCTCCACATCCCTATCGAGCCTATCAAATTGCATTTGCTGCGGACTCACCAATGACCTGCAATAGTTCATCTCTTCTAGTCATTAATCATAGTCTTATTGTCAAATTTCTTTTTTGTTATTAATCACAATTCTCTATTAGTTTTGTTATTCCTATTGGTCGTTGTTATTTATTCGTTTGTTTATTCAGTTGCTCTGATTTTTGCCTTGTGTATAGTATATTTATTAAGTCCGTTGATTCTTGTTCTTTCTGTGTATCTAATTCGTTAGTACTTTCTAGTCACCGTAATTATTAGCATTTGTGGCAGAGTTGTCAGATTTCTTCGTTGTGTAAGTGTTTAAGATATTCAATGTCCAGATTTAGTTGTTAAGGCATTGCATTTACATGTGTGACATTAACTGTACATAATAGACAGTTAAGCATTTTGTAGCATAGCTATTGTTATATCCAATTTGTTTGTTTT
>NW_025784938.1:0-21676 GCF_021130785.1 Homalodisca vitripennis | reverse complement strand
TTTTAAGTAAAATTTTTATTTTTTGGTTTTGGTTTTTTTCCCCTTTTTTTATTTCACTTTTTTTGCAATTTTTTTTAATTTTCCCTCAAAATTTTTTAAAATCTTGTTTTAAAGTTTGTACACACCAAATTTACAAATTTTTTTTGGTTTTAAAAACATCTCTAAAAAACCTTTTTGGGGAAAGTTTTTGTTTCTTTTTTTGGGGAACCCTTAAAATTAACAAAAAAAGGGCCCTTTTTCTTTAATAAAAATAGTTTTTTTTGGAATATTTGCAGGGGCCCTCGAGGGCTACCTTATCTTTTAGATAAAAGTATTGAGATTTGTCCCTTCATCGACATTTTTTAAAAATTTCGCTTTTTCTTATTTTTTATTTTCCCAAATTTTTTCTGAAAAATTTTTTAACCCTTTAAAACCCAAAAAATTCATTTTTTTCTAAAAATTTTTTAAAAAATTTCTTTTTTAAAAAATTTTTTGGGTTGATTATTTTTAATCTATGACGCCCCCATTAGAAAAAAAAAATTTTTAAAAAAAAAATTTTTATTTTGAAGCCCTGGTTCATTAAAAAAAACGTACGGGGAAAAAAAATTTTGGGTTTGGGGCCATTCAAAATAGCCCTTGTTTTTTAAGAAAAAATTTTGAATTTTGTCATCATCCAACGTTTAAATGTTTGGGCTTGCCCTAGGGGTTTTCATACTCAAATTTTTTCTGCAACATCTTTGGGTTTAAACCGATAAAATTGTTTTCGTCTCAATAGTTAAATATTCGTTGTTACGAATGAAAGTTGGTTATTGAGCGTCCAAAACCCTGACTCCATTTAAAAAAAAAAATTTAAAAAAATTTTATTTGAGTGAAAATTTCCAGATTCATTAATAAAAATTGAATAGGATGTAATGTTTGAAAGAGTCGCGATTCGATCCCCTTGAAAAAAAACGTATTTTTTTGAATATTTTGGGGGGGTCTTGGATAGACCCCCGGTTTAAAATTTTTAAAATTAAAGGGGGTATTTTTCGTCATTTCGTCTTTTTTAATCAAAACCCCTCTCATAAAACTTAAATAAATTGTTTTTTTAAACTCTAATATTTAAAAAAAATTTCCCCCAGAGTCTTTTATATTGGGAACATTTTTAAAATTTTTTTAATATTTTTTCAAATTTGGGGAATATAATCAAATTTCATTCGGTTTTTCACTGTTTTTTTGATCCAAAGAAATTTTTTGGGGAAAAATTGTACAAAATTTCAGAATTTTTTGTGTAAATGGGCCCCGGTTTTGATTTTCAAAAAAAGGTTCAACGAGTTTTCAATGTATTTTAAATTTCATCAACGGCAAAATTTTTTGGGGTTTTTTTTCCCAAAAAATACTGAAATTTTGGGTCAATAGTTTCTTGAAAAAAACCCCAAATTTTAAAACACAAAAATTTTCTAAAAAAAATTTTTTTTTGGTGTTTTTTTTTTGAATTTTATTAGAGAAAAAATTTTTTTTCATTTCAAATTTTTTTCCCTAAAATTTTTAAAAATTTATCGATTGTTTGAATGTTTTCAGAAAATTTTTAAGGGAATTTTTTTTTTGATCAAAAATTAAATTCCTTTTTTTTAAACCTAGTATTTTTTTATGTTTTTTCTCACAAATCCTAGCAATAAGGGGGGAAATTTTATAATATTTTTAAAAAATTTTTCAAAAAAAAAAACCGCTTAAACCGAAAAAAAAATTTGATTCCCCCTTAAGTGTATGGGGTTTTCCCCAAATTTAAAACAAAATTTTGAGCTTTCTGAAGTCAATTTTAACAGCTTCATTTCGCCCAAACGTTGCTTCAAGAGGAAAAATTTTTATTTAAAAAAAGAAATTTTAAAGCAAAAAGACAGAAAAAAATTAAAAATTTTTAAGAAAATAAGAAAGATAAACCCAAAACAGTTTTTTAATTTTTTTTGGTTAAAAAGGATGTAAAAAAAAAAACTTTATTATTGAATTTTATCTACAAAAGGGGTTAAAATTTTCCCTTTTTCCAAATTTTTATGTTTTTGTAAATCTTTAGAACAAGACGCCTATAAAAAAAAACAAGAAAGATTTTTTAAAAATTTTAGAAGAAAAAAAATAAGAAAATTCATATTTTTTTTAATGCTTCCCCCCGGAATAGTTCCGTTTTGCGAATGTAAAACCGAAAAACTTTAATCGTTTTTTTATGAAATTTTATTTTTTTGGGAAAAAAAAAAAATTTTTCAAGGAAAAATTTTTTTTAAAGTCTCTCCAAAATATCCCTTTTTTCTATCTTTCTCAATGCTTTTTTTAAAGGGTTTATAAACAAGTTAAAAAATAATTTGAAAATTTTGGGGTTTTTTTTTTAAAAAAAAACGATCATATTCGAGAAAAATTTAAAAACAATTAGGGGGGGTCGTATGGTTTTAACCACTTTAATGAATGGTATAAAATTGGAAAGAAGATATGGGGGTTTTTAATATTTAAAACTAATTTGAAGCCTAAAAATGGTAAATAATTGAATAAATTTTCTAATAAAAAACCCTCTCGTGGCCCTGA
This sequence comes from Homalodisca vitripennis, assembly GCF_021130785.1. Lineage (NCBI taxonomy): Eukaryota > Metazoa > Arthropoda > Insecta > Hemiptera > Cicadellidae > Homalodisca > Homalodisca vitripennis. The sequence continues at coordinate 19,147 of NW_025784938.1, read as the reverse complement.
TAAAATTTTTTTAAAAAAATTATTTTTATTTATCTTTAATTTTTATTTACTTTTTAAAAATAACAGAAAGGGGGTTTTAAATCTTTCACGTTCCACGTTAAACGTTCCACGTTCCACGTTCTTTGTTTCACGTTCTTTGTTTCTTTTTCATGTTTTACGTTGTTTTTTACGTTTCAGTTCATTTTTTTTTTTTCCTTTCCTTTTTTCACGTTCCATTTCACTTTTCTTTGTTTCACTTTTCTTTTTTCACGTTCATTTTTTTACGTTCGGGGTTTACGTTTCACGTTCTTTTTTTACGTTCCCGTTCACTTTTACTTTCCCAAACGTTCACGTTCATGTTTCACGTTCGTGTTTCACGTTCATGTTTTACGTTGGGTTTTTTTTTTTCACGTTCTTTTTTACTTTTCCTTTTCCGTTTACTTTTCACGTTCACGTTTTGCTTCCGTGTTCCGTTCCACGTTCACTTTTCCTTTTTCCACGTTCACGTTTCTTTGTTCATTTTTTTTTCCCCATTTTTAAAATTTTTTTCCTAAAAAAAAGGGGCGAACTAATTTTGAAGAAGCAAAAAAACTTAAATCAAATCGAAAAAAAAAATTAATAAAAAGAATTTAAAGAACAGATTCAAATTTGGGATGAAAAGAACAAGAATTTATTAAAAAAAAATTAAAACAACCGTAACATCTGCAAAAAAAAATTTTTGGGGGCAAAATTAAAAAAATTTTTTAAAAGGCGATAATAAAAAAATTTTATAAATTTTGGGTTTCCCCTTTTTTACGACAATTTGTGAAAATTTCGACCCCCAAATCTGAGTTTGAATTGCCAAAATTACCTTTCTTCAACACCATTTAAAACCTCGAATCATTGAAGACTCACCATAAAAAACCCCCAATAAGTCCGGGAAAACAACGGAAAAAAAATTTGGGTTTGAAATTGTAAAAATTTTTCCCCTAGAGAAAGGGGAAAGAAAAAATTTGGTTTGTATTGGGACAGAAAAAAGAAAAGTTTTTGATTGGAAATTTCCCCTGAATTTTGGCATAATAAATTCATTTTTAATGAAAAAACATATAAAGGGGAAATAAAAGGGTTTAAAGGAAAATTACAGCACTGAAATTTTCCAAAAAAACGGTTTATTTCTGAAGAAGACTAAAAAGTATAAATGAAATTTTATGAAATCTGATTAAAATTTTCAAAAATAATGATCCATAAAATAAGAAAAAACCAAAAATCAAGTAAAGGGAAAAAATATTCAAATTTTATTAAACCCAAATTTTTGGGGAAAAAAAAAACAAAAAATCAGGTGTGAGAAAAAAACGTGAAAATAAGATTGAATAAGATTTTCGACGTTTGACAAAACTCGATTTGGGAAAATTTTTTAATTATTTTATGCTAAAAAAAAAGCTGGAAAAAAACAATTTTTTAAAAAGAAAAGAAAGCGATTAAAGATTTTATTTTCGAAAAAACTTGAAAGAAATGATTTAAAAAAAACCCCATGGAATTAAATATTTTAAAAAAAGAGTTTTGCCGGGGGAAAAATTTCTAGATTTAGGGGTGGACTTTTCAAAGTTTTTACAACAATTTACCTTTTGAATTAAGTACCAACTTATCAGTATTGGGGGGCCCCCCACAAAAATCGAAAAAAGACTAAAAAAGGGATCCTGGTATAAAAAAATTAGATCAAGCTGCTAGGAAACCCCGATAATTTTTTTTTTCCAAAAAATAGAGCCCCCAAAATTTCCCGACATATCGCAGATAAAAATTTTTTTCAAGATAAGGGGGTGGGGGGATTTTTATCAAAAAATCTAGTTTTTGGTGAAAAATTTGTTGCGCTTCCAACAGCTTGGGGGAATGTTTTTGAAGAGAAAAATAGGGAAAGGGAATCGGGGGGGGGAAAAGAACTTGAAATTTTTAAAAATTATAAAAGGGGTGAACGTAAAATTAGCCCAAAAAAAAAAAAAGAAAAAAAAAAATCCGCTTTTAAGAAGAAAAAATACCCGTTAGTTTCAAAATTTTAAAAAAAATCAATAAAAAAAAGGCGAAGATAAGATATTTTTAACAAATAGAAAACAATAAACTCGAAAAAAAATAAGAAAAACAATAAAGGAAAACCCCAAAAAAAATTTTCTTATAATCGTTGAAAAAACTCAAAAATGGTGGGCTTTTGAAAGATTTATTAGATTTTTTTTGGGGGAAAAATTTTCCCCCTTTTTTTAAAAAATGTTTTCCTTATTTCGTAAAACGCTCCCCAAAAATTAAAAAGGATGTTTATTCCTATTGTTGAAAAACATTTTAAAATTTGGGGTTTTTAAAAAAAGAGTTTGGGGAAAAATGTTCAGGAAATTGGGGAAAAAAAAAACTTTTTTTTTTCGTGAAAAAAAAACTTTTTAAAAAAAAAATTTTAAAACCCTTTTATTCGGGGAATTGGGGGAAAAAAACTGCAAAAATTTTTAAAAATTTTTTTGGAAACTTTAGGGAAAAAACATTAACCCCCCCCGGGGAAAAAGGGTTTAAAAATTTGAATGTGGAATTGTGAATTAGAAATTTATGGGGAAAAAAGGGGGAAAAAATTTTGGGTTTTTTATTAAAAAAAAGGGTAAGAATGCTTTATTTTGATTCGTTGGAAAAATTGAGGACAAACCACCTAAGAATTTATTAAATTTTGAAAAAAAAACGTTTATTAAACGATTTTCAAATTCAAGACTACAAAGAAACCCCCCAAATTTTTGGTCATTTAAAGTTTTTTTGGTTGAATTTAACTAAATAATGGTAAAGATTTTAAAGAAGTTGTTAACAAATTATTTCTTAATAAAAAGGGGTTCACAAAATATTTTTTACGTATTTGGAACACAAAATTTTTTCAAATGTGATAAAAATTTTAATTTTGATAGTTTGAGAAATGAGTTTTTATAAAAAAATTTTAAAAAAAAATTACAAAACCTTCCGATTCAATATGTTTGCTGTCGAGATTGAAGATTTTAAAACAGAATATGATAAAAAAACTTGCAAATTTTTATGAGTTTTTTAAAGAAAAAGCTGATAAAATAAAAACATTGGAAAAAAAAAGTTTAGATGGGGTAAAAAAATTATTTACCCAAATTTTTAAAGTCCCCACAAGGGAAAAAAGCTGTTTAAATTTTTGAAGCGACAAAGTTGAAAAGAATTAAATTATTGGCTATTTGAAAAGAAAAATTTTTTGGGGGTTTGACCGGGGATTGACAAAATGATGTTGTTGTTAAAGAAAAAATTTTAAAAACCTCTTAAAATTTCCTTATAACAATAAAATGGGCAGCTCGATATAATTGTGTGAGATGTAAAGAAAAAACTGCAACAAATGAGATATAAAATACTATGCAAACATTTAACGGAGTTTTAAAAGAATCTTTCGGAATAAAGTGCTGAATGTAGAACTCAAAAAAGAGCCAATTTATAAAAACTTGAATTTTGAAATTTTTTCCTTTAAATAAATTAGAGATGTGCGGGACATTACAGAGTGTCTTTACGATCTTATTTTAGTCATGCAACACGAAAAGAGAATTTTTGAAAAAAGATACATTGGGATCGACATGTTCCTGCAAAAAGTATGAATTATCCGAATGATATTGATAGATATTATAACGTAAGACAAATTGAAAATTGGTATATAACATTAGCTAATATAATCTAAACTTATCTATCAGAGTTCTTCATTCAAGAAAATATACATTAGCAATTAAAAGATCATATGTCTGGTTCTTTTGTCTCTATCATACACTTGAGTCTATAAAAAGTTTTTGTGATGAAAATAATAGATTAGGCAGTTTGGAATTTGGAACAGAGTATTATAGATAGCGGTTACTATCCTGTGCAAATTTTATGTGGAAATCAGGTGTGACCATGAAGATCGCAAAAATTTAAGGAAGAGAATCCTGAATATGACGAAAGTACGATAATTAAAGAAATGACTCTTAATCTTTTTAAATTATTTTACTAAAATTTTTATCTTTTCTTATCTATAAAAACGTACATTAGAATTTCGATGAAAAACATGATACACGATGTTTTTAAAATTTCTCTTAATAATATGGCGGACTAACAGAAAATTATGCTAGTGAAATTGAAAGGGCGGAGTTTAAAAAATTTTTTTTCTATATCCAATCTAGTAAACAACATTTGAGATGAACCTTAATAAAAGAAACTGAGTTTAATAGTGATTTTTGGAGATAACTTTTGCTCGGCTAACTTCCAGTTTTTATATTTCTGGAACTCTTAAAACAAAAACAAGATGGTCCAAGGCATATCTTGGAAACTGATTAAAGGTTTAGATTAATCGATAATTTTATTACCGTTTTTTTATTTTCTAAGTATTGAAGTACGATAAAACACAAATAAATTTGATTAGACAGAAGTCAAAAACTGTGGGCCAATTAAGCACAATTAAAGGAATCTAATTTCGTATTCAAAAAGTGGTGATGTTATTTCTCAACACTTTCTAATATGGCTTTGAGATTCAGATTTTAAATTTGGTGTTTTCTGAAGCAGCTGGAAACGTTTATCTCATTTTGGGATTAGGATTTTTGAAAAATGTTTATACTATTCCGATCTATAAAGGAGGATTTTAAATCTAAGTTTTATATAGAGCAGAAGACGATGAATGTGGATTTTTCCCCCCCTGAAGAACTGCAACTGGAAATGGTTATGCCTGTTGAATTGATGAAAAATAACAATTACAGATTTTTTTTATGTAGAGTTCCAATGATTGATTATAAAACCACGAGTAAAATTGATGGTTTGATTGATTGAAATTACAAAAAGTCTAAAAACATTATGTTTAATTTATCTAGAGTTGGGCCAATGTATTGAAGCAAAAAGGTATTTCCGGAACAACTTATTCGTTCGATATTACAAACATTTATAGAAAATATCTTCAATCCCAAGTTCGTTTTATCATAGGTTTTCAAACAGATAGACAGAATAAATCAAGAAAAAAAATCCTTCAAAGTTTGATATGTTTGGATGTAAAAAATATCAGGAGTAAAAATTGAACGGATTTCGTATTATTCCCAGATGAATTACAAAATTTTAAAACATTTCCGGAGGTCTTTTTCAGTTCAAATCATTTATCAGATGTATCAAGATTTTTAAGAAAGTTTAACTGTACATAATCAAGGAAATGTTATTACAATCCTAAAGAATTTTTTAGCGAATTAGACTCTATTTATGTCATGTGATAACAACACAAGAGTTTGACAAATATTTCTGGTTCAAAGAACGATATGAAATTATCAATATGGATTTATGTCAAAAAGCTGTTACAATAAACGCACGATTTGTTATGTTGTTGTTTGTCCCCCTCTGAGGAGAAATTGTTTTGCCTATGATTTGATTAAGAAAACTTGTAGTATTAGAGAGAAATTCAGTAAAAATTCGCGTTATTCGTCGGATAGTTTTTAAAACTTTACTGAATTGTTTAAAGACATTGAATAAAAGTTTACATTTTAAGATTGCATGTAAAAAAATTTTGAAAAATAGGGATGGATAGTTAGGAAAAAAACCTATTTCAAGGTCATGGACCGGAAGATGGATGATTTTAAAAAAATACTTTAATATTTACACTGATCCTATATACCCAAAATTTCATCAAAAAAAGCTCCAATAGTTTCTCGAGATAATTAAGAGGTTTTAAAGATAAGGGAGAGGATTGGGAGGTAGATTTGTTGAAAATGTTTGTTATTTTCATGAAATGTTTAAGTTTGAAAACTCGCTTAGTTTTTTTGAAGTTTTCAGATTTTTCCGATAAGAATTTTTTATTTTTAATTTTAAATATTAAGTAAATCAGGGGATGATTTCACCCTTATGGATAAGTTAAGTCCGAAAGAGTTAAGTATTTACTATATTTTGTACCAAATTTTCGTTAAAATGCGGTTTGAGTGGTTTTGTTTAACAACAATGGTTTTGGAAATAAATATTTTGATATTCAACTTATGTTAATATACATTGGAAGACTATAACAGTTTCTAATATCGAATTGTTAACCCATCGATTTTTATTATCGATAAAAACTTTCGATATATCATAATCGTTTTTATCGCACGAAAAAATTTATCATTCATGGGCGTTGGCCACCGTTATAGTCAGTCCAATGCTTGATCCTCCATCTAATTTTTAAACGAAATTTAACAAGAATATATCATCAATTAGAAGATTCTAATGTATTTGCAAGTTGAAGTAAAGAATATAATAGACTTTATATGAAGTAAGAAAGATTGTGTAGATGTGTCTGTGTTTTTCTTGTTAAAAGTGAAGTGAAGTGTTCCACTGTGGTCGTTTGGCCATTCATAGAGTGTTATTTATTATTTTATAAGTTACTTTTTAATATTTTGGGTACTCGAAGAAAGACGTTACTAAGAAGATTGTGAATTTTGTGTAGACATTCTAAACTGTGATACAAAAAACATTGTGTTGTAAACATAGTGATGTAAAGTGTTTCATTTGTTAATAACAGAATTAAGTGTTTTTCTTTACAGTGATTTTTCATTGTCCTCACACGGCGTGAGACAAAGCAAGGGGTCATTGTTTGGTGTCACTACATGTCCTTGTAACTCACACACGGCCGTGTGCCAAAGCAAGGTCAGAGAGCGTTAGTAGACATCAAACGCCCTCTCACATGTTTTCAATAAAATGAGATTTCCGAGGTCCAAGCGTTAGTGGTGACAGAAACGCTTCAACAGCAGGACGTTCACAAATCTAACAGTTGATGTGAAATAAAATATAATGATCACGCTGTTCTTTCCTTCTTCTCTACCAGTTCCCAATTTTCTTAGAAAGTTAAGGTAGATATCGGCAAAGAAACAACGCGACACTAACAACAAGGGCTCATTTTTGTATTGTCTTTTAACAATGAATTTGATGATGTTCATATTATTTCTCTTTCATTCCTTCTAAAAACTTCAAAAATATACTCTTTCGCTGATGAAAAATCTCGATTTCTTCCGGAATAAATCTTTGTAATCATAGACAAAATAATCCTAAATAGTTAGTACAATAAGAATGAAATTATTTCTATTTATCTTCTGGTTGTAGAAATGTAAAACATAAAACATATTTTTGTGCTGAACAAATTTATATCTCGGCAGCACTGTAGTTCACATAATCCTCCATTTATAAAAAAAAAAATCTTTTTGTTTAAAATGGAAGATGTATAATGCCAACTGTTACAAGTGTTCTAATAGAAGGAGAAATTATCGATTAAAAGAGATATTTAGTTTTGGTAAGAGGTTGTAATTGTAAATTTTGTTAGAAAGACCTAAACCGTACAGAAATTTTCGAAATAAATTAACACATTTTGAATAACCTTGCTTACCAAAATGTCGCAATATGGAGACAAGAAGCAAACAAAATTTGTTACAGAATTTAGAAAACAGAATAAAAATTTTTTACTTATCTCTGGAACCATTGACAAAATTATTTTCCTTTTCAAAGAATACATTAGGTTTGTAGGTATCGATACACACGTTTATTATGAAAAGATATTACCTGTATTTTTTCATTATCTGGATGTTGAATTTGTTTATGATTTTTGAACCAGAAATCCTCGATGATTTTATAGTACATTTGGAGAAATTAAAAAGAACCTCGTGAAAAGAATGCGGTTTTACTCACATTCTCCCCGACTTCTCGAGTGATTGTTAGCAAATTTCATTTTTTTCCGTCTTTAAATTTTTTTCTATTTAAATGGAGTTCTTGAAAGAGTTAAATGATATTGGAGAATGTAAGTTTAAAAGAGTAATAAGAAGTTAAATGAATTGGAAGAAAGGAAGAAACATAGAATCTTGAATTTGGAGAAAATGAAAGATAAATTCGGGTTTACAATAATTGCCGAGTTGGAAGATTGTAAAGTACACTTGCCGAACAGATTTTTGACTGTTTTGGATGAAAAAAAAGATTAAAGAATTAAACAAAATGAAAAATTACACTTGATTGTTACTGGAAAGAAGACTATAAAAGATAAAGACTGTGTTACAATTAACTTCGTGGAATAAAGATTTCGAAGATTTCTGGATTTTTTCATTAAAACAGCTTAGAAATTAGAAGCCTACAATGAACATAAAACAGCTATAGATTCGTTATTCAACATTCGAGTATTATAAATTCCACAATTTATGTTGTCATACTGTCATGAAAAATTGCTTGAATACAGTTTACCATAGTTTATTTAAGTAAATTGTATTGTGAATTGTTTTTTTTTACAATATTTATGGTGTATTGAACAGTATTTGTATTGATTTTTGGGCTGTCCCCGGAAGTGGTCCAGAACCGCCATATTATTATCTTGTTTTTACATATTTATGGTGTATTGAACAGTATTTGTATTGATTTTTGGGCTGTCCCAAAAGTGGTCCAAACCGCCATACTGTTTGATTTTACAGATTCGTTTATTGTCCTTTAAACAGTATTTTCCCTTGATTTTCTGTCTGTCCGCAAAAGTGAGCCAGAACCGCCATACTGTTTTGATTTTACAGATTCGTTTATTGTCCTTTAAACAGTATTTTCCCTTGATTTTCTGTCTGTCCCAAAAGTGTCCTAGAACCGCCATACTGTTTGATTTTACAGATTCGTTTATTGTCCCTTTAAACAGTATTTTCCCTTGATTTTCTGTCTGTCCCAAAAGTGTCCTAGAACCCTCATATTCATATCTACTTATATATATATATATATATATTATATGTTTATAGTTTATGAAGAGATGTATTACTTTTAGCTGATTAACAACTAAGACGTTCTAAAACATAAGATAAATAACAAAATAGCGATCGTTCGTGTAATTATTTTTAAAATTTTGAATATGATATTTTTGATGTGCCATTGGTCGAGGATTAATACCTTAAAAGATTATTTCAGAGTTCTAGGTCACCCTGTATATAGTATATAATCTAACTTTCCTTAAAAAACATAATAAAGATATAGTTAACCGTAAATTCGTATATTTTATATAAATATTTAGAATGTAAAAAAGTACAGTTTTTTTTCGGTTAACGTTTATCTTTATTTGTTTTTTAAGGAAAATCAAATTTTATTTAAGAGGATTAGACACAAACTTGATAGACACATTTGAAGTACGAGTATATTCGATACGTTCATCCTGTATCAAAGGATAAAAGTCAATCAACTTTTTATATGAGCGTTGAATTGCGCGTTTTTGCTTCTTCTTCTACGAAACATTAATCGTGTTACAAAGACCTTATTCTCCTTTGATGAAATATTTATTGCTGCAGTGCTATACAGTGTATGATACTCTTATATGAAGAAATGTATGCCGTACATTGTAACTATCCATTTTATTAATGTTTTCACAGACGTTACTCGTTAATAATATACTTATGCAAGTATAAAGGTAGATTTAGCAGACCATGAAATCGTAATACTCATGTCATCAGACATTTTCACCTAATGGTGAAATGCCCATCAGTAATGTCTCCCATCAGGTGAGATGTCGTATTGTACTTATATTGCAATTCTAATCAGTAATATTTATTAGTAGAATCAACATCCTATACATCAAACTCAGAAGTTTTAGATTTAAATGGCAGCGCCGTAGGGCAACAACACTTCGGCCTGTCTTTACTTAAGTATGTTTTGGACATTGAAAATAATCCCTAACGATTCCCCTTGCCTACGCTTATTCTCTAGATACAGTAGGGTCGTAGCTCATATACCCCTTGTTTCTCCATATACTATCATCGGTCCCATAGAGGTGGCGAGCGAGGTACCAGTGAGTATTTACAGTTCCTTGAAGAAATTTCCCATCCAATACCATATACCTTCATAACGCTTTATTCATGAGAAAATTCCATGCAACCCTGAGATTCCGGTATATTTGAAGGGAATTTGTACCTTTAGGAACTAACCACCCTCACTACACGACATCTGGAAGACTGGAAACCTTCAACAGTGGGAAATTGGCAAAATATCCAAGGCAGGATTTACAGCACAGATTTAGAATTTTAAAAGCACCAGATGAGCTCTGGAACCAGATTTTTGTAAATATATATGTAGTCATCATCATCGGGAAGCACACGTAATATAATACTTACAAACGCCGCTGTTTACACATTATATAGTATAGCTCTTAACAGTTTACGAAGATTGTGTAAATAAATTATTTCTTTCAGTTCTAATTCGAATTACGTAATGTTCCAGGTAAGCTGATTGTTGATGTTTCCATAAATAGTAAGTAATCACTGAGGGTAAGTGTAAACAACAGTCTATATTAAAATCTATTAGTCCAGTTAAATGAGTCAACTCTATCAATTTAAAGTGAACAATCTAATGGTTGTAGTTGAGAACAGAATTAGGTCAAAGCTATTACCAACGACGATAACGCAATAGCAGTAAATTCTGTTATAAAGCCTTGTTAAAACGATTCCTTGAGCGTTTTCTTTTTACAATAAGTTTTGGTTTAAAAGTTTTACAACATTTCAGTTATTGATTTGGAATCAATTGCATGTAAGAAAATAATGTAAGAAATATGTTTATTATTTGTAAAAGGAGGAAATAATGGACTTAAATTCGTAATGGACTTAAACTACTAGTAAATGTAGTAATAATAAAGAGGAGAAATAATGAGATGACTAAAAATGCAACGACATTGGTTATAATTAGTTTACCATATAAAACACCTAAAATATACAGTATTTAGCTGTAATTTTTTATGTTTTACTAATATAATCCCGTGTAACACTTAATGCAAAAGTTTTATATGTAATATGAAGGAATTTTAATCTGTCAAACGTACATGGTATATGACCCCACTTATGTTGGCAAAGATTTTTTATTCTCAAAATGTTCTGTGGTTGCCCAATCAAACGGTACAGAGATCTTTGGTCCCCCCCCTCAAATTATTATATGTAGAGTTTAACGTTATTTAAATATAAATGGTGTAGATAATACAGAAGGAAAATAAAAGCATGAATTTAAATATAAAATAATGATATATGACCTGTTAGTTTTAGGTTTCAATTTAAAATTACAAGATGCAAAGTAGTTACATAAAATTTGATTTTTCACCAAAAAATGTGTGTTAATATTTACTACAATTTTTTTTAACACGATATATGCTAATTTTTACTTTGCCAATCTTTGAACTCTAAGATAAAATAAACGTTTTTGGCAAATAATACAACCTGTATGATTTTCCAGCTAACAGACGGTGTCCGACGAATGGAAGTATATCGTGATTTTTCCGATGTAGCCATGAAATGCGATATTGTAAGGTGTTTTGATGTTCAGTTATTATTTTTAACAAAAATTTCCAAATTTATAAGGATTACCTTACGTAGCAACATGTTGAAGAGTTCTGGTTTTCTTATTGGTTATCTTATAATTTCAAGATGAACTGTGTCGTAAATAATGCATGTGATTCGTCAACAAAAAAGTGTAATCTGTCCCACATTTAGCGGCATAAAAATACTTATAACGTAAAATATACGTATTTACTTTGTACATTAGTATTTAAATAGCGATATAACTAGTATCTCTAACTACTTTAGGAATGATTACATTCAAAATGTTGAACAGAACTGGTGAACGGCTCAAAGTGCCAACTTTACCACTACAATTAGAAAGTTACGTACATAGAAAGTTACTCCAGTTGAACTTTATTGCAAATGGTATTAACAGTACTCAGTTGGAGCAAGACTGAGCGCTTGCTTAAAATGAGCCGGGGAAAGGATGAGAGTAGTTGAAGTAAGGATGATCGATTTCCTGTTGCTCTCTGGTTGAGGAGGTTTGTTAACTTCCCGCGTTTATATAATTTACTAATTGTCTTCTCCTTTTAAATTGGTCTATAATGTTACAATACGTTTATTAATACGAAATTCAACGAAAATTCAACATACGCAAGCTATTTGAGAAACTATACATCTAAACCGTTGTTTACGATTTTCATCCCCTCCTCAAATTTTGAAATTATCTTCCTAATTTTTTTATCCGTGAATACAAAAACATTAGTGAGTACCCTTTATTTTTTATGTGCTCATATTTTGAGGCCTATATTAAGATTAAAGATTATCTGTTTTAAATTAAACTTAAATGTTGTAAGTTAAACTTACAAAGTAAACAAAAAATGAACATTATGCAAATAAACAATGAGCATTTGTAGTTTTATTTAGCTATAGCAAGCAAGAACCAAATGGCAGATAACAGTGTTACTTTAAGTACTACGTTTTAAAATATGTTTGTTTAAATTTTTGTGCCTCATTAGAAAAACGGTAAGCGAAAGATTCAAACCTCATGGCATAAAGAAAGGTAGAAGTAGGTGTCTTATAACAGATTTCGATTAAGTTGTATGCAAAATTTCTAGTTTTCTAACTCACTTGATTAGGTTTACATGTTTTTATTAAGACACATGATTGACGATATTATGATTGCACTTAAAATTTATTTATTCTCCCATTTTTTCGTTTTCCATAGTTTATCCATATTACCATTAGCAAGTTTTATGCTAAGCCACCTCCCAGAGAGGTTCATGCAACATCAATGAACTCGATGTTGTTCATATAGATATAAATTGAAGACGTACGGGACTTGGAACTTCATTATCACTCAACCAATATCTTGAAGATGGTTCCAGAGTATATTTGTTGTAGTTTCTTTACAAATTAGGACAGGAGACAATAATTCAAACCTCTTCTGTTGTGAACCATTAGATAACATAACGTAAATCGCAGTCAGATCCCAAACCATACATAAACCAACAAAAACCAAGTTTTTGGTTTTTTTTTGTTGTTGTTGATGATCTATTTTTTTTAATAATAGAAGGTGATATAACGTTGCATGTTACTTGGAGGAGGTATTCAAAAATAAAAATACCTTGCCTTATGATGGACTGATTATTAGGAGTCATCTAATATTTTGTGGAATATGAGCGTTACCGAAGAGTTTATTTTGTTATAGTTTTAAGTTATATGGAGGTTTATTATATCAAATCATACACTAAATTCCAATTAAAAACGTTTACCTCTTTGTATATAGGTAATGATAAACATTTTACGAGCTGTGTTTCATTTCTTGTACATTATTTCATAGCAATAAGTGTATGTTTGCTATTTTGAATTTTAAAATGAAGAAATCTTATTTCTAGTAACATTTCTCTAAATATTTATAATTTAAATTAAAAGTTAAAAAGGGGAGTATTACTTCATAACCACTTTGTTTAAATATATTTATATCAATCTTCAACTGAAACAATTCTGTATTTAATAATAGAACATATATACAAAACATCATTAAATTACGTAATTCAGTTAAATTAAACAATTTACTAACTAAATGCTCTGTTGTTATATTAGTATATGTAATAACTGTTTTCAGCCATACCGTCTGCTCAAGGCAGGACAATAACATTTACATTTGCCTACACCAATAATATAAATAAATTGTTTCACATAAAACATACCCATTTACAATTATATAGGAAATTATTACATAATATGAACATAAAAGCAAATTTCCCTACTACGGTATGAAACGCTATATTGCAAATTCTGGTCGTTTTTAATTTTTATAATTAGTTTATAATGTAAAAAGATTTAGATTGATAATTTTAATATTAGTGTATCGCAATAAATAGGTCTTGAACAATACATATCAAGACTAAATTTCCGCAATACAATTACAGATAACGTAATGTTTTCCACGTTGGAAAAATTTTGTTACGAGTCAAATAGTTATTGTTTACGTATAACTCATCATGTGTTCTAGTTAATGTTTTTGCTTGTAAAGACCAAATTAGTTCATGATTTAAGGATCGTGCCAACCATTTTATGTTACAATTAATTATAATTGTAATCTAAATGTTTACATGTAAATGGGTTTGGAATTATCAAAATTACCTTTCAAAAGAAAGCTTGATTGCAGCGGATAACAAAATATTAGAAACATTTTCTGGGATACTAAAAGTGTATGACAGTTGTTAATGTTACGGTACACTGTACAAGCAGAGTCGGCACTGCGGTATTTGCGGTATGACGTTGTAGGTCCTACTGTTTGTTCAGAGCTCATTATGTTTGTTTGTTTGTTTGTTTGTTAACTTGCTAACTGTTGTTTGCTGTTCCATAAGTATCTTTACGAATCACTTTTAAATAATGCGATATATATATTAATCATAACTATTTAATCATGCCCGTTATTAAATCACTTATCAACTCCATAAAATCTCTAAGAGCGGGATAAGTAAACAATATTTGCGTCTTGTTTCACACGAATTTACTGTTAAAAATTAATTTTCGAATCACTTCAATAACAAGCTACAAAAATTGTCAACCTATGCTCTATGATAATAGTAATGTTATTCTATCTGTTTTTAATATACTTTTAATACTAATTCAATGAAAAAAATATGCAAATAAATTTTTAATATAATTATAAAATTTACAAAGAAATTAAGTATAACAGTAAATAAGATTTTTATTTATAACTACTATCGTAAAGAGAAAACTGCAGTGAGCTAAAGCAATATCATAGGCAATACAGGATTTTCGATGTTGATTTCAATACATTGGTGAGTGAATATTTTCTTTTGATATAGTTCTCTATAAGTAGCTTTTTTGGTTCAGCACCGATGGTTGTCAATGAAATAAAGAAATTATAATTATCTTTCTTTCATTTATGGAAGGTTTTGGCTAATAATAGTGTAACTTTTATAAGAAGCGCTTGTAAAAGATTATCCAGAGGTATGTCGGATATTTTAGAATTATTCTTTCGAAGCAAACCCTCCCTAAAATACAAAATAACATTATTCCTAAATCATATACTTCAATAAATTTCTTCAGTCCACTATAACCAGTATGAAGTATGTAAAACATATCCTGGCACTTAGTTATTAACAGTCCTAAAAATATATTTATTCAAAGGGAAACATTTATCATTTATAACGATATAAAACACACACTACCTGATTAAGAATACTCAGGAGTTTCCTTATTTCTTTAGAGTAATATTTATCTTTTATAACTATATAAAAGTGACCTTGCCACTGTCTGGTTTATGAACCCTCAGAAAGTCCTTATTTCATCCAAGGCACATTAATTCGTTATAAATTGTAAAAACTAACCTCACCACTGACTGATTAAGAATTATCCAGAAGTTCCTTATTTCATTACAGACACATTTGTATTTTATAATGTATAAAACGTACCTTTGGGGTATAAAATATTATTATTTGTGATGGAAACATATGAAGTCAAAGGAATAAATCAATAAAGATCGAGATAAGGAATATTCAAAATCTTGTCAAGTTCATAGTTGAAAGGAGAATAAGCTTGATTTAACGAAAAGGCAAGAACTCTAAATTGAACTATAATTTTTAATCGATATTCAATGATACCATTTTTATGAAGAGGTGTGATAAAAATAGAATTTTGCATGACAGATAACATCGTAGTGAGCTCTTCCAATCTGTGAGCACGACCCCTAGCGAGTACAGCGCGGCAGATTGGTATGCAAAGGATTGCACTGTATCAGATTCAACAAGCAATGCCATTCTTTTAGTGTAACAAGGTGATTTTTATCACGCAGAGAGTTTATGGCTTTATGCATGTAGGCAAACTTGTTTACGATGTGACTTCCCTACAGGTAACCTACCTAACGGCAACGAGTGGTATTATACTCACAGTTAGGCATATGCTACTGAAAGCAATATCCAAATCATGTTTAAATGGTTTTTGCAGGTTTTTGTTTGAATATTTGAATGTGTGTGGTTTAATTCACATTCATTGAAAAGCGTGTAATCCTATCAAAAAAGTGATATAAAAACGATGTAAAACTATCCTATAATTAAATCATAGTTCGTTACCATTGCAGATGCTAAATGAAACTGTATCTAATCCGGAAACATAACTGGCAACTAACTCATGCAGGAGGAACCACATTTATTGGACCAACTGTTACATTGATTGACCACTGCTAAAGTTTCCACCACTTTGGTCTGGGATGTTCTCAGTTGGGCAAACTTTCGTAACGACCGCTAGCGCAGAGACAGATGTGTTGCGTCACTGCCAAAGTCTTCTGCGGATATTGTAAACTTTATAGTAGAAATACATACAGTAGGAATGTCCCGATGTGGCTTTTAAATAATTACGTTGGCAAAGCGGTATTTATATACTGTAATGAGTTTACTGACATTGCACATCAAACCAATTATCCAATTAATTTATATTTTAATGTTTTAATTGCAATTGAATTTAAAAATTAGTACAATATTTTTTCGTCTTATTTTGAGTTTAGGACCCACGTTTCAAATGGATCATAATCGTAATTGAAAATATGTGTATAAATGTATGTCTTTCTTAGTTAGCAAAGTGCTGCATTGTAAGGAAATACATATTAAGGACTGTTTACATGTTTTTTATAACTTGAAATAACTAATAGCCAACAACCTAACTGTACCATGTAAGAAAATGTATTACTAAAAGAAATTAAAACTTACTAATTATAATCATAATCGAAAATATGTGTAGACATGTATGTGTTTCTTAGTTAGCAAAGTGCTACATTGTAAGGAAATAAATATTACTGACTGTTGTACTATGTTTTATACTTGAAATGAATAATAGAAAACAACGCTAGCTGTACCATGTAAACAAATGTATTACTAAAAAAGAAATTTAAAACTTACTAATTATAATCATAATCGAAAATATGTGTAGACATGTATGTGTTTCTTAGTTAGCAAAGTGCTACATTGTAAGGAAATAAATATTACTGACTGTTTACTATGTTTTATACTTGAAATTAATAATAGAAAACAACGCTAGCAGTACCATGTAAAACAAATTTGTTACTAAAAGAAATTAAAAATTATTAATTATAATCATAATCGAAAATATGTGTAGACATGTATGTGTTTTCTTAGTTAGCAAAGTGCTACATTGTAAGGAAATAAATATTACTGACTGTTTACAAAGTTTATACTTGAAAATGACTAATAGAAAACAACGCTAACTGTACCAAGTAAACACAGTTATTGCTAAAATAATTCAAAACTTATTAATTATGCTAAATTAATTTACCTTATATTAATCCGATGGCCGAGGTCTTCGGGCGTAGACGGCAGCACCAGAAATAAGTTTTGCGCGTCTACGATAAGAGACTTTAGCTTTGAATTTGTTTGTATTATTTTACTCCACTGGAATCCCAACAAAAAATACGTAGATAATTGAACAGATAAGAAACCTCTTTATTAGTTAAGAAGATTAAAGGCGTTAATTTTAAATACTTCGAATTATTTCCAGTTTCTTTAGCTCTCTAACTTTAGAACCGTGGAGTAACTGTAACAAGGTGTGGAAGATAATGAAATTCATAAGATTACTAATGTAGGCCTCTACTTTTAACAATTGTTGAAAACATATTTGGCTGAGCGTTAGCGAACATTTTAACATTGATTTTATGATCGGTAAGCATGAAGATAAGAAGAAAATCGCAGAGATTTAAATATTTTTTTTGCAAACTGAGTACAATGTTTGAAATGTTAACGTTACACATGTAGTGCAACTGTCCACATAAGATATCTTGAGAAATAGTTTAGGCAAAGTATATAATTTATCTGCCATTGTGGATTTAAAAATTTTTTGTCTGAATTATTAACTTTCCACAGAACATCTCAAGAATAAAATGTGCCTATGGTTTAAAATGTTCCATGCAACCTGAGACATGCCTGTTGCATGACACATGGTAGGTTACACTGTTTAAGTTGCGTACCGATAATTAATGTATGAGTAGAAGCAATTAAAATACTTAATCTTGGTATTGCATATTCTTAATATTTGTAGTATTTGTCTGCCAAGAAGATTTAAATATAACTTTTCTGAATTACTGTCATCCCGCAGAACATCTTCAAGAATAAAAATGTGCTATGGTTTAAAATGTTCCATGCAAACCTGAGACATGCCTGTTTTCATGACACATGGTAGGATACACTGTTTAAGTTGCGTACCGATAATTAATGTATGAGTAGAAGCAATTAAAATACGTAATCTTGGTATTGCATATTCTTAATATTTTGTAGTATTTGTCTGCCAAGAAGATTTAAATATAACTTATCTGAATTACTGTCATCCCGCAGAACATCTCAAGAATAAAATGTGCTATGATTTAAAATATTCCATGCAACCTGAGACATGCCTGTTGCATGACACATGGTAGTGCATAACACTGTTTAAAGAAGTGCGCTATCCGATAATTAAATCGGTATGAGTAGAAAGTCAATTAAAAGTAACGTAATTCTTGGTATTGCATATTCTTAAATATTTGGTAAGTATTCTGTCCTGCCAAGAAGATTTAAATAATAACTTTTTCTGAATTAACTGTCAGCTTCGCAGAACATCTCAAGAATAAAATGTGCATAATGGTTTTAAAATGTTCCATGCAACCTGAGACATGCCTGTTGCATGGACACATGCGTAGGATAACCACTGTTTTAAAGGTTGCGTACACGATAATTAATGTATGAGTAGAAAGCAATTAAAATACGTAATCTTTGGTATTGCATATATCTTAATAATTTGTAGTATTTGTCTGCCAAGAAGATTTAAAATATAAATTTTCTGAATTACTGTCAGTCCCGCAGAACAATCTCAAGAATAAAGATGTGTCCTGTGGTTTACAAATGTTTCCCATGGCAAACCTTGAGACATGACCTGTTTGCAATGACACATGGTAGGTGAATACACTGTTTAAGGGTTGCGTAGCCTGATAAGTTAATTGTATGAGTAAGAAGCAATTAAAATACTAAATCTTGGTATTGCATATTCTTGAAGTATTTTAGTATTTGTCCTGACCAAGAAGATTTAAATATATAACTTTTTCTGAATTACTGTCCGTTCCCGACAGAACATCTTAAGAAATGAAAATGAGTTATAGACTTTAAATGTCTCCATGAAACCTTATACATGCCTGTTATTGTGGGACAGTGGTAGTGGGACTATGTTTATGTTTGCGTACACGTTAATTCGTGGAATCACTACAACACAATTAAACTAAAGTAAAATATGAAATCTTAGTCCCTTGGAATTTCCTACTCACTTGTGATAATTTATATTATCAAAGGGGGATGTAAAAATATTTCCTTTTTCTAAATTATCTCGTCTTCTCGCAGAATATCTCAAGAAAGAAATGA
>NW_025784937.1:0-24238 GCF_021130785.1 Homalodisca vitripennis | reverse complement strand
TATTGCATCTGTCGTATGTTTGCTCCAAATAGGCCCCCTTAACTAACATAGTGTCACAGCAAATGAATTCTGGCCTAACAACAAAGTTTGGTTATGACTTAGGTCTATGCTACTACAAGGAAGGAAGTAAAGAATGTTCGGCCTGAGCAAAAAGTTTAAGTTTTTCAAAACTTTTGTCGTTTGAAACTGCTTTACGTACTCTTGCAGTGTTTATGTTTAAGCACCCTGAACTTTTTTATAGAAGGGATTCGCTTTGTTTATGAAACTGGGGATTTTTACAAACACATTTTGTTTACTAAATTTTCAAATGATAAATTTTCCTGTTACGTAAGTGGAAATTTGCAAAACACGTGGTATTTATAACGAAACTACTGGTAAATTTGTCAAGTTGAAACTACTTGTCTGCGTGAACCTAAGTCGTTCTAATGAGAAGACAAGAACACTATTAAAGTTCTAAACTACTGTACAATAACTGTATAAATATAGCACATGTAGTTAGACACTTTCACTGCGGGTCTATCCTCAGTATTCCTAGTAGTAATATGACAGTAAACACACTATGGGTATCAGTTACAGTCAACTTGTTAAATTACTTGGTACACTTAACCTTTAACTATCGCACATGTAGTTAAACTCTTTCACTGCGGGTGTATCCTCAGTGAAACCTAGTAGTAGGCTATAATTATGACAGTAACACCAGGTGGTGTCTGTTTACAGTCAACTTGTTAAACTTATGATACCAACTAACTATTACACATTTAGGCACAGGTAGGTAACACATCTCACTGCGGGTGTTATATCAGTAATCTTAGTAGTAGGATTATAATATGACAGTAAACAAACTGTGGTGTCTGTTACCAGTCAACTTGTTTAAATTAACTGCACATTAACTATTTTAAACTATAGAACATGCAGTTAATTACTCTTACTACGGGTTCTATCCTTCAGTAACTCCTAGTAGTATAATATGACAGTAAACACACTGGTGGTGTCTGTTACAGTCAACTTGTTAAACTACATGCACAATAACTATATAACTATAGCACATGTAGTTAACACTTTCCACTGCTGGTATATTCCCCAGTTAATCCTAGTAGTAATAATATGACAGTAAACAACCACTGAGTGTTGGTGTCTGGTTACAGTCAACGTTGTTAAACTACTGCACAATAACTATCATTAAACTGATAGCACATGTACGTGTTAACAACTTTCACTGGCAGTGGTATAATAAGTCCTCCAGTAACTTCCATTAGTAGCTAGGGTGGGTGGGGGGGGGGGGGGGGGGGGGGGGGCTATATATAAATGGACGGTATAACATCCTCTCACCTGGGTGGTGTCTGTTTACAGTCAAACTGATGTTAAAACAGACGAGTGCACAATAAACTATATAAACTCTCCTCACGCACATTGTAGTTAACACTCTCAACTACGGTGTGTTTCCTCAGTAATCCTAGTAGTAGGCTATAATTATGACAGGTAAAGGCACACTGTGGTGTCTGTTACAGTCAACCTTGTTAAAACTACTGCACAATAACTAATCATAGAACTATAGTCACATGTAGTTTAACACTTTACACTGCTGGTATATCCTTAGTAATCCTAGTAGTAGGCTATAATTATGACAGTAAAACACACCTGTGGTGTTCTGTTTACAGTCAACTTGTTAAACCACTGTATAAATAACTAATATAACTATAACACAATGTTTTTAATTAACACGTTTTCACTGCTGGTCTATCCTCAGTAATCCTATTTTAAAGTAATAAGAACAGTAAAAAACACACTGTGGGTGTCTGTTAACAGTCCAACTTGCTATAACTACCTGTACAATAGACTATACCCACATGTAATTAAAACACTTTTACTGCTGGGCTATCCTCAGTTAAATCCCTATTATAGTAAATAAGACAGTTAAACACACAGTGGTGTCTGTTACAGTCAACTTGCTAAACTACTGTACAATAACTATATAACTATAAACACAAGTAATTAACACTTTTCACTGCTGGTCTATTCCTCAGTAATCCTATTATAGTAATAAGACAGTATAACACACTTGCTTTTGGTGGTTCAATGTTACAGTCAAACCTTGCATATAAACCTACCTCGAACAATAAACTATTATAACTATTAGCACATGTAGTTAACACTCACTGCTGGGTGTATCCTGCAGTGATCCTAAATAGTCTTCAATAAGTACAGCAAGGGCAACTGGAGTATCTTTGCAAGTCAATGGTGCTAACTTTGAAGAAAGATTAATTGAACGAATTTTTGAGCTATGGACTTATGTTTGGTTTCTGCATGTAATAAACCTGTTTTAAAACGCCTCGCTCAAACTATCTCTTGTTTCTACTCATCCAATAACTATCATCTCGATTCCGCCATCCTTCCATTCATATTCTTTCCATCCCAACCCATGCTCTTTATACTCCAACTCTCTCTGTACAGTAATTGATTTGAGAACTTGTAGAGTTTGGAATATTCTATCTCAAATCTAAACATTTTCAGAAATTAATCTTTGAATAATAAATTAAACTTTCTCTTTACATAAATAACTCAATAAATGGGTTTTAAGGCTATTTTAATATTTTAAATTTGTTTTACGCCTATATTGTTCAGAATTGTATATGGTGGCAAATCATTTGGTGTATGTGGGGCGGCAACTTCAAAACTAAGTTGAATGTAACAAAAGTTCCAGTAACAGAACTGAAATGAAAGACAAGAATATTAGAAGGGAATACTGAATTGACCCATTTTGTAAAAAAAATCACTATGCTAAAATCATGCTAATTTGAGGAGTTGAAAAGTGACAAGTGAGGCGAAGTGGGTGTGATATTGTCGGTGAGGGAGATTTATAAAACATGTTTTTAGTCACATCAAGGTCTGCTTGAAATAATTATTAAGAGTATCAAATTTTTAACCACCGTCTCAGTCCCACTACTTCGATGCAAATGGGAACATGATGACAAGAAATCGCTTAAAGCATAAAAAATTGCAGCTGTTTCTAGAGGATTTGACTAAGCATCCAGCTATTATTTCCTGTCCGATGTGCAGGTCGTAACAACCAATCTTTAGTTCGTGTACACAAGGTGTCCAAAAATTTCCGGGACAGTTTAAATATTTGTTTAAAAAACGATTAAAGACAGAGCTAAAAAACACTTGGTACAGACTTATGGACAAAAATACTCCAATTTACACAATATTCAGTGGCCCAAAATACTGCACCAGTAGATACGGCCCAACAAGGATGTCAGAATGTAAATTTGAAATGTTAAGCCATTAAGGTTATTCTGCACATAAAATTAAATGTCTTTATTAGTAGAGAGTAACAAATGCCCACTAAAACATTATCTCAAACGGAATAAATTAGCTGGAAAAGGGCCCAAGCCATTCAAAGATGGTTTAAATTTTCAGGAAACAACGTTTAAAATAATAAACTATTCATGCTTGAACATTGTCCATTTTTCATCCCTAGATTATGCCATGTGCAATAGGAATCAGCAATCATCAATTGCCATATCCAGCTCTGCATCTGTTCGTTGTTGAGTTTCAAGTTTTGTAGGCATTGTACTCTACTAATAAACGAAGCCTTTAATTTGAGTTGTTACAATACCAACAATATGTGATACAATTTCTTAAATTGTTTCTTTGCTGAATTCTTTTGACCTGGTACGACTAATGATAGTAGCATGCTCACTGGATATTGTGTTAAAGTGAGATTTTTTTATCCAGTAAGTCTTTAACGCCATAAGTTTTGGAAGTGTTCAATCTTAAAAAATTGTTTCAAAATTATTTTAAACTCCGTCCCCTGGAACTTTGTTTGGAATAGCATGTATTTAAGTTATTTTAGAGAATAGGGTATGATTCTGGGCATTAACAAAACCTATATATGTAATTGAATATATGGACATTTTGGTTCTTGGTGAAAATTAAGCTATTTTTAACACGTTTATAATAATCTGCAGTTATTGGCACCAAAAAAATGATTATATTTTCTTAGCTGTGGACCACTTTATCCTATTTTTATTACATATAGAAATTTCCGACACCCATTCGCAATGAATATTTGGCACAAAAAAAATGGAAACTCTTGATTTGTCGTCGGCTCCAAAACCACACATGCTATGGCTTAACTAGGAGAAAAAAAGAGAAAATAATATTGGACTTTTTTACACGTGAGAAAAAGTGCGTTAGAAGCAAACCAGGCTGTCACTGGCTGATAAGAAAACGCTTATTGTCCACCAACCTGGACCTGTGTCCCTGGAGGTTGGCATTCCCCCAGGGACAAGTTCTCAGTTTTCTTTGGCACTTCTTCTATAGGTATTGGAGATAAACGTTGAAGGATTTCCAATTAAAAGTCATTTAGTTTTAAATAACTACTATTTTAAATAGTTATTCAACGATAAGGAGATATGAAGTCAAAAGGTTACAACACTACTCTGATATTGGCTATCATAAATTATCACAGTCTGGCTATCATCTTAGGGTTTATTATCATCCCAGGCTTACCGGGGTATGACTATGGAAGGAATAATGCAACTCTACGTAATCTCCTAAGTTCAACTTTTTTTAAATAGGGATTTTGAATTTTAAAAGCATATGAGATAAACAATTTGATATTGTTTTTAAAGTAAATTAGTAATCATAGTACCTTCCATAATCAGTGTGATTTAAATTATCTTTTGTTATTAGAATTGCGCTAAATATTAGATTCGCTACAAGGATCAACTACTTTAGTCAAATGTGTATGTCTGTAGCTGTACTTGGTATCATATATATTTATCATATAAGCCATTTCTTCCTACCATTCATTAGATATTAAAACTAGTATTTACAGATTTTTTAATAGAAATTATTAAATCTGGAGAACAAGGAAACACAATACAGAACACAAAACTCTGTTACAGATTCCATTATTCTTCATCTGTATAAAAACCTAAAAAATATAAAATTCAATTATACAGTGCTTAATCAGGACTAAAATTTATACAAAGAATTCGAAATGTTGGTCATAAAATTTAAAATGCAATAGTTTCTGTAACCCATATAATTTCCATAGTTTTAACGTGTAAGGCTTAAGTAACTTTTTTCTCTCAAACACAGAGCACGACAGAAATGTTTTATGCAAGCCCTTGCTCAGGTCCCGAACTTAACTGGCTAAATATATTCATCAAATGCCTTTTTATTGTCCACGATGAAGGGACAAAATAACAGTCTCCGTCTCTTTATATTCTGCTGCTTTGCAAAGTGAATGTCACTGTCAACAATGACACATTTTAATGTATTCATGGTGATATTGAACAAAAGTTACAAGCACTGCTTTTCGTATTGTCTGTTAGACAAACTCTCTAAAACCGATTTTTTACAGTTCAAGACTCGTGTTAGCTGGTAAATCAGTATACAAGTGTGGGCTATCTTATATATAATGCAGTATTTGAAAAATTTACCATTTTCTAAGTATTTCTATTACTGTAAGGAACAAAAGTGCTACAAAGAAAAAGTTAACAAACTTTAGCAACCTACAGTGAAATACAACCCGCCCTTACTAAAAATGTTTCTTTTGAGACGGAACATAGAGAAGTTAAAGTACATTTTGATGGTGGACTACAGACATGCTTCACTCATTAACTAACCTGGAGCTAAATTTTCTAACAGTGCCACACTAAGATTAATTAACTACTCCACTTTGAAAAATTTACACAAAAGGACCCAATCTGGGAGTTGGGGACCTTTTTAAATTTCGTGAAAGAGCAATTTTAAATTGTAAATTATGGGTTGCTGTGGGTATAGATCAACTTATAAAGGTTATATACTGTTATTATAATATTAGTATCAACTTAAAATGTGAAATTTGTTTAACACACAAAATTGGGATGTTGGGGTTTCGGATGCAGAGGCAGACAAAATTAAAAAAAGACAAAAATCTTTATAACTGCATTTACAGGGTTGTAACTCTAAATGTTTTAAAAATAAACCTTAAAATTAAGTAATGTATTAACCTAACTAAATATACAACCAGGCCACAAACCTTTTTCCCAAAAGCCGTATATATTCGCGCTATTCTTTATGGGTAAAAGTGTGGGTAGGGAGGCACTTATCCCGTTGTATTTTAACAACACTTAAAAAATGCTCAAACTATAATAATAAAAAAATAGTCTACTAAAACTCAAATTATTAAACAGCATATTGTAGCAATCACATTTGATTAATACCATAATAACCTCCATTGTAAGCTCCAGAGTGAGGGCTAAATACTAGGCACTTGGTCCTTGTATAGTACTTGAGTGAGTACCTGAGGATTTCAATAAGATTGTAGGTCAACTGATTGACCTGAAGTGGCCTTTTATTTAGGCACCTCTAAAAAAATGTGGCCTGGAGATCCCCGAGAATTCTTTTTTTCCTTTAACAATATCCATATGACCATTGATAATATAATCTTGTCTATATAGAACAAATGAAAAGAGCCAAAAAAAATATTTAAAAAAATTACTGTGTGTGGCCTTAAGTTCTAACCCTTTTTGATTGTCCTAATAATAGGCACTTCGGACTCGAAATGGTAGAAAATGGTATAAAAAACATAGTACACTCCAGTTTAAACCATACTATTTTAAATGTGAGCTAGTTCCAAATTAATCATTGGAGTAACAAAAGAATTAAAAATACTGCAAACTGAGCTTATTCGTAATCTAGACTTTCACATGGTTTCTGTTGATTTGTTGAGTTAATTAAAAATTACTAAGTTAATTAGGATTTTTAAATCATCGACCCTCAAATTACCTTTGTGTGGTATTTAGCAAAAACAGTTCCTTCCATCTACAAGGCAAAGAATATAACTTTGCACTGTGTTACAAAAAAAAACAGTAAGAATTTTTTTAAACACTTTGGGAAAGAGCACACCTCTTTTAGGATTTTTCTTTTGTCACCTCCGGTAAGTAGGGTGGCGCCTTTGCAGTCTTTTCTCTAAACCATGGGCCCACGCATCTCTTCCTACGATCCAAAAATCCTTCTTCTTGGTGTTCCTTGATCTCCTAATCCCCAATTTTTCATCCAACATCCAGGACGTAAATAAAATACCCCCCACTAATTCTTCTCATCATCATGGATTTTACCTAATTCCAACTTGAAATGCCTGAAATTGAACAATGTTCCTTGGGAGATACTCCTGTCGGAATTTCTTAATCTCCCTACATCTGGACAAGCCAGTTGCTATTTCCCCTAGGGCTACATCAAAAAACGTGCAATAAACATCTAACTGTCCATTTTTTACGTTCTAGATCTCGAAGGGCTCAATAAGATAGCTATTCTGTCTATCAAATCCACCCCTCCCATAAATTTTTTTGTTGGTATGACTGCACCACACTTGGTTGGGACACTTGAATATAATACCTCTTCTCAGCCTTTGACCACCTTTTTACAATTCTCACACATGGGGGCTCAACGGATCTCATTAGTTGAGATCATTAGTTACGGAATATTGTTATCCAGCCACTTTGTTTCAATGCTATCGCACCATCGGTCGCGAGACCACTGACAGTGGCTGAAACCTACTTTGGCTTTTCTTAAAAAATCTTGGTCGTCAGGAAGACTCATTATTCCTGGGTGAAGCCCTGATCCTTCCCTTAAAGTTCCCTGAGCATCTAATTCCACGATTAAGAAGTTCTTCAGCTAATCGTACAGTATTGAAACATATCCTGTCGATGTTAAATGACTTATGACCAGGAACTAAAGACCGAGTTTAAGATAAAGAACGGTCAAGACTCCACATTTGCCAAAAGCTTTCCAGCAATATCTCTGAGTAAAGGTGGTCTTGATTCTGGTAAACCAACAAAGTAACATATAATCCCAGTAGGATTAGCCAAAACAATAATACCTTAATATTCCTAAGAGGGGTTGGGGCTTGTTGGGAATGTACTGTTTTTAAGTCAACTTGTGCCACTGAAGGGTATCATTCATCTCATCTATACAGATGTGTTGATTTCTGGTTTGGTTTTTAATGGTCATCCTAATCAAAAACACGGTTTCAATCAGTTGGTCTTATTTTCCATAGCCTATCGGCCTTTATCTTCCTTTTTTTTGCTTCTTCATTACATGTTCAATCATCAAAAGACAATTTTTAGCTGAATTTCTTATTTGAATAAAACCTATGTCCCTAGACATATGATCAGCAACTACAGCAACCAACTCTCCCAATTCCTTCGTCCCAATACAATACGTATTTGGGGCAACTGTAGGGATGACATTACAAAATTTACTCCCAACCAAAACTTTGGAAATTCTCTCCAAAAGATAAGTTTCAAACTATTTACCTGTCTTAAAGTACATAAGAGGTCCTGGTTTGCTTTTCTCCACAAATTGTAAAAAGAATATCATCATCTATAATATAGTTCAACAAACTTTCTTCATTACTCCAATTTCGTACAGTCCAGTGGATATATACGAAGGGTTCGTGACAGAGTCCACAGGAGATACAGGAGTAAAAAAATGCCTTTTCTCCATGGGTTTCCGGACGAGTAAGGTATGTTCCCCTTTTTTGTTCTCTTGATTTGGTGGTTGCAGTTTAGTATTTATTTCTTCCTTTTGGCTACGTTGATTTTTCTGGAAAACAATCAATAAAATAATAATAAATCATGTACTCAGTTTAAAAGGTATTTAATAATTTTCACACAGAATTATTAAAGGTAGAATGTGGTTAACCATCAGTAATTACATGTATTTTATGTTTGTATAAGTTAAGACTTACATTGAGGTTTAAGGTTAGGATAAAGAAATTTGATCGATTCAAGTTACCTTTACTGCTTGTTTGATTGTTGTGGGTTTCGTTATTCGCTGTCACTAGTTGAGAGGAATGATAGTCAGGGTCGCTGTCAGTTATTGTCCAACTGTGGGCGCCCGCAATTCGCTTGAAATAAAGACGATTGCGTCCTCTTGTGCTTGGCACTGAGGACATTATCTTTTCATTTTCTTCATCATTGAAAATCCGTCGGATCTCAAGAATCATCAGTCCCAAACAGACAAGCATTGATTTTTTCTTGGTGTCACCTTGTAAAAACATGTTTATACTGAAATTCAACATAATAAAGACCGAAGTTACTAGTATTAGGTATTAGTAAAATACTGGCCTTTTGCGTCTTTAGCCCTGTGTGCCTACATATTAGTCACTATAGAATGCAGCAACACATTTGTTCCCTATAAAGAAAAACTTGATTATTGTTGCATCTTAATACACTACATAATAACCTTGTGATCGTGGTTTATGAACATAATAAATATAACTTATAAAGGTAAAAACAATGGTTTCTATCTACTTACCATCGTTGTGATTTGTAGGAGGATGATTTTCTAGGTGTGGTGTTTTTGCCATCTTGTTTTGTTTCAAATGCTTTGTGTCACATCTGACGACGCTACCCTAGCGAGTGAGTTGAGGGAAACTACATCAACAAAGGAACATTCTAACCTGTTAACAGTGCTACCCCCTATGGGGCAGTTCCCTGATAAACACAGCAAGTCCATGGAGACGAATTTTGAAGTTAAGTGACTAATAGTAGGCACTCAGGAATTTGTTTAAAGTATACATCAGTTTAACGCATCCAGGGACTCAACTGAGTTGTAGTTAAATGGCCTAGTATTCAGTCACTATAGGAGTTAATTAGAAAATAACAACAAAATATCCAGCCTGGGTCTCAGGAGGGATTAAAAGTTGCATTTATTAAAAGAAATATTTTTGTGATTGACAATTTTTGGTCTATCTCTTACCTTTCAAAAAATGTCAGCTGACAAACATAAATGTACGTTGTTATACATAACAAAATTACACTTAATACGTAGGAATATGTTTCTACAATAAACTTGCCACTGTTCGAGATCAAAAAATCTTCTTCTTCAGAGAATTTTTTTAAGTTAATATTTTTGAGCAGTGTTTTTGTTATATAAATGAATAATTCTTAACAGAATAACAATAACTTTGTAATGAGTTTATTTATTTAATACAGCTGTTTGCTTGTGTTAATAAGGTATAGTTATACAGCTTGTTAATACGTTTTTTTTTTATTACAAATTATGTTTTAACATAAACATAAGTAAATATATTTATAATATTAGATCGTGTTATATTATAACACTTTTAAAAAAAATAAAAAATTATGCCATCTTTTTTCTAATTGTTCTTTTGAACATGGTTATTAAACAAGTTACAAATTAACAAATTTTGTTACACAAACCCAAACATCAACATTAAAGCTTGTAGCTGATTGCGACAATATTTGAAATGTATGTCATTTGAATGAATGGTGCAGACAAAAACAAACAACACCACCAGCAATCCAAACATTGTTTCTTAACAAACAGTTGCTCATTAATTAATTGCTCAGTTAGTTTTCTAACTCGTTCTCCTACTCTGTGCTTGTATAATGACATGTTTGTTAAATGTTAATAACTATGATAATAGTAGTGTGTTGATGCTTCTGTGCGTAAACATCAGTTACAGGACTACATCAATAATTGTGGTTGATGAGCGAGTGTTTACACAATTATGTCACGTTATTAGTACTATTCATGGCA
Organism: Homalodisca vitripennis; assembly: GCF_021130785.1. NCBI lineage: Eukaryota > Metazoa > Arthropoda > Insecta > Hemiptera > Cicadellidae > Homalodisca > Homalodisca vitripennis. The sequence goes on along the minus strand of NW_025784937.1, from coordinate 13,678 downwards.
TCATTGACATTAATTCATACATCTACAGCTGGAGTGATATAATTGTGTAGCTCAATTCAACAAGGGGGGATTTTTTTTTTTTTACATTCTCTATAACATGAAACTAATGCCAACATATCATATTAAATATTGTTTAGTAGAAGGTTACTGTTAAAATCAATTTGGGTTGTCTGTTTTGAATAAGCTACAGATTGAACATGATTCAAATATCAGTATTCAGAATGTCAAATTTTATTCGGTCACTGAAGTTAATAACCAACTATATTTATAATTAATTTCCAAAACCTGTTTGATGGGGTTTATCGATTTCTATTTTAACCATCAAAATTGTATTTATTAATTCATAAATAAACTATTGTATACCCAGAGATTCCATGGAAGATTTGAAAAAAACGTTTTTGCTGAAAGAAAAAAAACTTAATTTATTTACTCTACATGGCTATACGCTTGAAGTAAATTAAATTAACTTCATACTCAACGCTAAACTTTGTAGTTATGGATAAATTATTTCTAAACTTTTTTATTTTTGTGTGTAATACCTGTGTTGTAAACAATGCAAAATTAGCTATTACAGTAGATATTGATTATATAAACCAAGATGACCACATAAAAATCAATATAATTTTTTCTTCTGTAGAATCAAAAAATCAGACCATGGAATAATGAAATAAAAAATAACAATGTCAATAGCTTATGAAAATGTTACTTCAATTATAAATTATTACTAGCTGACCCGGCCACGCGTTGCTGTGGCTCAGTAACTATTAGATTAAATTAATATTTTACTCATTAGTATCTAAATAGATTTAAATTATTCTCAGCTTTATTAGTGAATAATAATTTAATTTTCGAGATGTACTGCAAGATGCTGAACAGGAGGATCTCTTTCGTGTATGGGAAAACTAAAAATATGCCAGATAGCCTCGTTACTACTAATATATCTCCCCATTTGGTATCGTGTTATTTCGTCATTTCGGTTAATATTTTGTACTTCGAATACGGCCAGATCACTTCCTTTATTAACGTATTTGCAAATGTACTTAATGGATTTCACGGAACTACAAAAACTCGACATTAATATGAGCCTTATACGTTTTGGAAAGCAGTGGTGAGTATGGAACTACCCACGATTATCAATTTCAACTTGATTTGTAGAATTTGACATTTGCATATTAAATGTACGGCCACCATGGTTAGTGTCTCTACGGCGATACAATGGATAACCATCGATATCCGTAATAGTATCATTCGTAAATGGTTTTGGGAAACGTTTCTTACATTTTCCATTCTCCATGCATGGCGACGTCATGTTAAAAGTACCACATGGTCCATGGATCATCTGGACTGGTAACAACCTCAAACAACTCTGGGTCAGTTGATGAATCCGGAATTTCAGCAGAAATTATTTGATCTATTTCTTCTTGACGAATTTTATTTTCAAGCCAAATCAAAATGTGAGCATGAGGTAAACCTCTCTTTTGCCACTCAATAGAATACAGCCAGCAACACGTATTACAAAATTGAATATTTAACGATTAAATCAATCATAGATTTCAATTTTTGTTTAAATACACGTGCAACGATATCATGGCGATGTATTGATTGTTGACCTGATAATAACAAAGTTTTTATTTCTTCCCAATTTGGGTTACACGTAAATGTAATGAACAAATCAGGTCGACCATAATGACGTACGTAAGTCATAGCATCTTGCATGTATTCTTGCATATTCCGTGGACTGCCTATGTAGCTTGAAGGTAAAAATAAATACAGTTCCAATATCATTGATGCTTAAGTTTTCGTCGACGTTTCCGATAATAGCATCTCGTAAATGGATGTATTCCTCTGATCGTAATTTAGCTTGATTGAATCTAATGAATCGTAAACGTTCACTTTCGATCTTAGCGTACATATCTACAACGTATTGATGGTACAGCTGACGATATCGTAAGATATAATTGTCTTGATTAAAATCTAATCATCAATCGGTGCGCATAGTAGTTCATTGAACTAACTTTTTTATTTGTTTCATTACCAGTGACTGGATCACGCTGTTTGATGTTGATGTGATATTCATCTTGCCCTTGCCAGAATATCAAAGGATACTGAAGTGCGTCATATGAACGATGTATATCCGAAATTACACTAACAATTCTATCTCGACGTGTAATTATAATGTCTCTGTTGTTAGATGGATCACCAACCATAATAATAGCAACTTCATCTACAGTTGGCGCGTTGAACCTGCCAGCAGTTGTTCCCCGGATGGTACTTTATCGGCTTTGATGAACAATTTGACAATTGTCATACTTATTAATTGTGGTGATAACCCTTTTAAATTAGTGAATAAGGATGATTATAATTTTTCCGAAAAAAAACTTTCCAACAGATTCCACTCAATTGCTCTTTCTTGTGCTTCTTCTATGGAAATGTATGCCAGTGGACTCTAGTTCGTCACACGGATTCCTCACAAACTGCCCATAAAATAAATTTGAAGAATAACTTTGACATCTCTCATTCATGGCGATCCATCTAGACATTAGGTTGGAGCCCATATCTTATGATTACCACTTGGCCTTGGATTTTGAATGTCGTTTCAAAATTACGTCCATCATAGATGTTAAAATCGCCAAATCTTAGTTGCACTCAAAAGATGTCTCATTTGCAAAAGCCAAGAGATTAAATATTACGTGTTCATTACATAAAAATAATTTCGACAATCGATTTGATTCGCCAGCAAAGAAAGTGATTTTCTAAAAGGTTCTGGTGGAGTAGGAAGACTGGAGTGGGCAGCTACAATTTTTCCTGATGCACAAACACATTCCAGTTTTGTTTCATTTCGAAATATTTTAACGCGTGGCCACATATTGACAATATTTTATAACCACTCGCACCAATTGTAATTTTAGGAATGTGCGAGTAATTAATGTCTTGGTTCATACTTCAAAACGCAAGGCGAGAAAGAATGAGTTGCACGTGTTAATACGACGACTGGTTTGTTGGCCTCCGTTCTTTCGAGTTCTCTAAATCTGGCTATATTCTCGGTTTTTTGTCGGCGCAGTTCTTGCCCTTAATACATTTTGTCGCAGACGTTTTATTACGCTGTTCTTGAAGATTTCTTGGGACTACGAATTTTGTCGCTGTTCTAATTCGTTGAGCTGCATTTCTTGCTGCAGTTTTTCTTCTATCTGATTCATCGAGCTCGCCGATGGCGCGCTGGAGTCGTTACCTTTCTGCTGACACGGAATTGTTGAGGTTTAGATTTCTTCCGCGGCATTATTCTGAAACTGAAACAATATTTATAATTGAAAATAATATTAATAAATTAGATCGAAATTAATGAATGTAATTAATTAACAATCTATCAGATTAAAAATCAAAATAAGTATCCTTTCCGGGAGGGGAGATAGTCATTTACTCGTATTTTTAAAAAGGAACTGAACTGCCATGTGGACACTCGAACCAGGCCAGTATTTTATATCTGGGCCTTGAAGTTTCCCGAAAACGTTTCTAGGTGCGACATGCATGGTACGACGAAGAATCGATTGCATCGATTGTTCGAAATAGTGACTCTCGAAGGTTCTGATGAGAAGAGGCGTTTATTTAGATTCAGAGCAGATCTCCCGAGAGAGCGAATGAAGGATACCTAAAGCTTTGGGACATTCTAATCAGAGGATGGCGGACTCCGATAGAATTTTGATCGCCAGATTTTGGAGAACTTTGATTCGAATTTGGCAGCCGAAGACCTTTAATAATTCTTCTAATAAAAAGTAGTACAAACATGTATCTGTTAACATATGATTAATAAATATTCTGTACACCATAATACACTAGAATAATTATAAAAATATCAGTACACAAACAATCTAAAATAAGTACGGTAACGATTATGTTCGTGAATATAAATAAAAATATTACGTGGATATAAAAGTTGTAGAATTTATTATTCTAAAAAAACAGAACACAGCGCTATTATTGGGTGTATTTTGCAACTGTAGATGTCAAACAATATTGAAGAATTTGATTCGATAAATGAATTTTAAACCGCCTCATCTATTGAGCACTTCATAAAAACTAAATAGTAAATTAAAACCATCTTGCTTAATTAACATTTAATTAATACATTTTATTCGTTTTATATTCAACGACATAAGCGTAATACATTCAGATATTAACTATCCTAATCTTTAGGCTTAATATTGGCTAAAGAGCATATACATTTCAGATGTATAATTAAATTACCAAGCAAGTTGAAGCTCTCTTAGGGAGAAAAAAGAATTTGAGTGCTGCCTGGTCTGAAATATAACTATAGATAAATTTTCTTTTGTCATTGGCTACGTTTCACTATACTAGATCACCCCAACCACTTGTCTAAGTAGACAAAAATTTTTAACATAATTTAGACTATATTGTGTAATGATACTATGTCATTTAAAGTTTCAAGAAAATGTGATTTTCGGGCTGGGAGATATAAACATAAAATGTATTAAAAAAAAGATATAATTTACACTAAATTTAGTAATATATTAAAAGTGTATTAATATGAACCATACTTTGGTGGGATCCTTCCCAAACCTAGAGGTTACAGCTCGAATTCTCAAGGACCAGCCATAGATAACTTTATTACGAAATATTCATAGATTGTACTCAAAATTAAATATATCAGGGTATCATACAACTCAGTATATTCGATCATGATAGGGTCAACTTCTAGAATTTTTAGAATTAAATTGCTGTTGATTTCGACGAGTAAAGATTGTAATATAAAAAAAAACTATTGCAGAAGATTTTACTTTGAATAACACTGAAAACATTTTTGCTGAGATATAGCAAAGTGGAGACATGGATAGATAGTTTAATCAATCACAGGGTAGATATGAAAATATCAAACTGATTTCATAGTATTTTTAGTTATATTTTCCGAAATTACATTTTCCTAAAATTAAGTCGACAACTGTTAAAACATTTCTTTTAGGACAAAAAATGGATTACAGCATGTATTATACAAATTTTAAAAAATGAATTTAGTTGAACTTGAGAAACAAATTTAGAATTTCCAAAAACACCAAATATTGAACGGTTAGTTATAAAAGGAAAGAAAAATGTTACTGAAAGAGTGCGATGAATAGAAAATAAACAAAAATACTTTGGATGATAAAATTCTATTACTATGACAACAAACCAAAAAACAACTTGGCGAAAAAATAATTAAATATGAGGTAAATAAAAAACAATCCAATATAAAATCAATAATAAATAAGTATTATTGCAAATGGAAAATTAATTATCTATCCTGTTACTGTAGGAAAACACTTTTAATGATTTTTTTATGTGTGACAGCCGCTTGACTTGCTAGTCTATTACCTAACATACCTCAGACTCAACTCTATTTATACCAATAGTGAGCATCTGACCTTGTGCTACGGCCATGTTTTCAGATTTCAACCGGTGTCTGAGTATCAGTTTTAAAAACCAATTCGTTTTGTCATTTAAAACTAAGTTTTGCTGTGGGGCACGATGATTATACCAAGTGATATTGTGAAAAAATCTGTTAACTTTATTATAAAACCTTTCTTTGTCCATGATAATCAATTCTTCTTTAATTTCAGGAATATTTTCCTGATATTTTTAAAAGTTGCCAAAGTTAGATATCCTCTCTTTAAAAGAAAGGTCTAATAGTAATGTGGGACTGATCCAGCATGTCTATAGGCCAGTGTCATTGACTCTCCCACATTTCTTTCTAAAATATCTCGAAACAGTGGTTTATGATCCAGCTTTTTAAAACAACCTAGAGGTCTAATGAACTGTTGGACAAACAACAACATGGCTTTCGTCGTTGGGAAAAATCAACAATAACGGCCAGGTTATAGAATTTATCCAGTTCCCATTATTGACTCAGTTGATAAAAGAAGAAAAAGTAATTGGGATATTTTTAGATCTTACCAGAGCATTTGATAGTGTCAGTTCATGTTAAACGTTAATAAGGAAATTAAACAGCTTCGGTATTATATGGACTAAGGAGCAAATGTGGTTTGATTCCTATTTAACAAATAGACAAACAATATTGTAAGAAATAGAATGAAGAAACCATTTTTCACAATAATATAAAAATCATTATGTGAGGGCTCATAGATCTACAGCTGCAAGGACACTACGGCATGGTTTTGTGCCCCTGGGGTCTATCCTGGTGTCCCTCTATTGTTTTTTATGTTATATAGGAGGATTTGCCAGGGGTGATGGAGGGGTTGCGATGGTGGCGTGTGTCTCGTATGCTGATTGATTCAAATGTTTGTGTTTTTCTGGGTCAGAAGCTTGAGAATATTGAAAAATTTTTCATCATATATTGGTCTAAACTAGGATTAAGGATTTTTTTTGGACAAAAATAAGTCTCTTTATTAAATTCAGATAAATCTAAATTATATTTCTTTTTCTACAAACAGCAATTCCAGAATCTAAAATTTAAACTGTGACAATTTTTTTCTAGACAATGACAGACTTAAAACAAGTAGACCCACACAAAGTTTTTAGGACTTTATAATAGATAAAAATTTAGCTTGGGATAAACATGTAGATCATTGTTACTAAGAAGATGTCCTTACTGGTCTATATGCCATTGCGGACAAATGGCAAAAATTAGTAAATTTACATTACATCATTAAATTAATTATATTTCTCTTTCGATCCATTCACATTTAGCTGTACGGAATAAGCATTTATGGAGCAACAACACTAATGTAAATTTAGATAGGCTTTTTTGCGTCCTACAAACAAAAATCTTTTGAGAATAATGGAAAATAATTTAAGATAATACAGATTCTGTTAAACATAATTTTTTCTGAAACTTGGAATTCTGACAGTATTTGGTTTATACATATTTGAAATCAATAATTTATGTTTAAAACAAATTTTTTGATCCGATACTACAAACCAATAAACATACATATAATACCGTTATTAATAGACATGTCTGATCAACACAAATCTGTGAATTTTACAAAAAGAAAAACATATTATAAGAGGTGGTGTTAGATATCTACATAATTTACCAAACAAAATATATTAATGGAAACAAATCTGTTAAAATTTAAAAAAGAAGTCAAAGCATATATTTAACTAATTTAGACTCATTATATTCTTTATGTGGATAATATTTCAATACAAAAACATATTAATTCATTTAAAGAAGAATTGAAGATAAATTGTTGAGATGTTACGATTGTATTTTTTTTTTTTACCTTATATTTTAAAATCTACTTCTAGTATTTAGTTTCATTGTAGTGACGCTTAATCTTTGTACCTTGTACATATTACAGAATAAAGTTGTTTGACTATGACTATGACTATGAACTATCTTCTAAGTTAGACTAAAATTACGGATACATGTGAAATCTTCTGATTGAAAATTGGCTTCAGTCGTTTTGGAGTTTATCTGACAACATACATCGTGACTCATGATTTTTTTATTTATATAAGATTTACAATCGAAAATTAAAATCCTACATCCATTTAAAACTCACACTAATATAATTGCAACAAATCTAATAATGAATACAACAATGTTTCTGTTTTGATTCAGTAATGTAAATTTATAATTAATTTTTTCTATACAGAAAAGAGAAGAATTGTTAAATTGCTACATTGGCGCTGTTCTTGGGGGACGGCGGGGCTTCGTGTATGGTTGCAATTCTAAATGGTCTATACTCATGAATGCATACAGTAAAATAGGCACTGGTTTCAAAGTCAAATTAATTATTTACATTTTTTATAGATAAATAGTATTGCCATTAAAGATACAGCTGTTAAGGTTACAAATAATACAAAATACAAGTTTAACTGAAGCAGTCTTGATGTCTAAGATGGTCATGTGACCTCTTTAGATTATCTTCTAGACATGTAGAACAGCCTGGTCAGTCCAGCCATTTTGTTCAGTGCCATCTTCAGTTTCTTTTCCTTCTTAAGTCTTTATCTCGGTTGGTAAGCAAGTTGTAAAGTTACTAAAGAAAAAACACTTAAGATGGTTTACCACATAATATAATACCTGCGTTTATAAACATACTACAGTACTCCAAGTTCTTAGAATCATTCAGACAACTGCATTCATGTTGGATAGTAAAAGTTTTTATATACCTGTGGTACAATACCAAAATTTGCTCTTATCACCAAAATGCGTTATACTGGAAACTTGATTGATTTCTCGGTTACTTATGAAAGCCATTCTAAAACCTCCAAGTAAACCACCAAAATACAAATGGCTACAATCCACCCCAACATAAATATTCTCATTCAGCAATAACGTTTTTGAGAATTTAAAACTCTTTAAAAATTGTTTTAAGCTTCTAAAGCTTAAAGTATTTATGTAAAGCTGAGGAGCAAATAAATCTACGAATAGTTTAGATTACTGATACTATTTATTTTCCTTAATATACAATTTGTCATTTTCTTACATGGCTGTAAACATAAGTTTACAGGGTCCATATGTTGACATAAAAAATTTTCATTACAACCACGTAAATAAGGCATCCAGTGAATATAGGTTTACAAATTAGCATCCCATGATGATAACTAAAAAAGTTATGTACAATTAACTTATGAAACACTTAAATATATTTAAAATGCACCTATATATACAGTACTGGTATGAAAATATTACAATCAATGTAAAATAAAATTTAAAAAATAAGATTACTGTTCAAAGTCTAATACATTCCTAAATTAAATCATTAAACTAGCAAGAACACTTAACAGGAGCTCAAAAAATTGAATTATTATTTCTGGACAATGCTGTTCTCTTGAAAATTTAGCTACATTTTTGTTTAGAAGACACATAAGTATAAAGTATTTTCCTGCAGTACTCTCTACCTCCAAATTTTATCTTATGCAACTAATATATAGATTTCTAATAACATTATTATAATCAGAAACTTAAAGCACATAACATTATGTTACTTTTCATTTATTAAGGAACTTTTTATTTTTCAATAACTGAGAAACTTCTAAATGCTACCACAAATGTTGAGAATTGTAATTTGCTTTTGCTAATTCACCACATCAGTGATTTAAACACCTCAAAAAACAAACCTTAATTTATGCCCTTTTGGAATGTTTCATCTGAGGTACAGGCATTCCTCTATGGGGGAAGGCACTACAATCACTAAAACATACAGAGACTTCTCCTGATCCAGAAGAACAAAGTATATAAGATACTCTTAGAGGCCATAGGATCCGAAGGACATCTGTCGTGAAGGTTTCAAGGATCTTCACATCTTGGGACAGTTGTGGCCTTTTACATCCAGGAAGTCATTATGTTTTGCGACATGAAAGTGAACTCCCTCGGGGATACAGATGTACACCCAGTACAACACTCGAACTGCTGACAACTTCATCCTGCCAGCACACCATCTTTCACTGTATGGGAGGAAGCCGTCATACATGGGACGCAAGCTTTACAACCTGCCTGCCAACCGAGATAATAGACTCAGAAATGGGACAGAACCTGAGAGATGGCATTGAAGAGATGGGTGGTCGACCAGGCCGTACTACAAGCTGGATGAATATCTACATGAAAACATGAGCATCTTAGACATCCAACGACTAGCTAAATCTAACTTTATATTTAACTCTTTAACACTGGGTATTTTGACGCAAATACATTTTCTCTACAAAAAAATTGTAAATACAGAGATTTTGACTTTGACTTTGAGAAAATTAAAAATGGAAGAATTTTCGAGAATCTCAGGTTCTAAAATTTAGAGAGATGACATAGGGATTTAAGAAACGTTGAATCGGACCTTTTACACAAGTTGATATCCTTCAATCAGTAATAAACCGAAGAACAAACAAAACAGACAGGGTCACTCCTCAGTTAGTAAGACATATCTAAATATATCAATCCCAACTATGTACTGGCGAGTATCAGAAAAAATAGAAGTGGTACAACATTAGTCATCTCGTTAACGCACACAACACTCGTAGACATCTCATACTATAAAACTAAACTAAAACAATGGCACTAACAGGATTTAAATAAACTGTGTTTATAATTGTGATGGGAATACATAGGCATAGATGTAAAGACTATTAAATGTTAGGATAACAGAACAAAAAACGATGAGAACGGGGGTTAACAGAAAATATTAAAATTGCACATCTTTTTTAGTCCAAATATCTATCATATGAATTAGGATGAGAAGACGCAAAATAATTACAATGAGGAAACTCTACAATACACTAATGTTAAAATACACTCCTGTTTCCTTTTTTGCCAAACATCTTGTTTCTTTGATGACAATCTTCCATTTATTATTGGTCTTATGGTAAGTTTTCAGTTGTTGGTTGATTCAGTGGAGACCTTACTGTAAACTGTATTATTTTAATTTAGTTTTATTAATTAGCGTATTTGTTAATTTGCTGCATGATTTTAAGATGGTGTGCACAGAGTTGAAACACAATATTTTTTGGACTTGAGTTTCTCAAAAACTCTGGTAATGATTGCTTTATTTTGACTAAGATTGTAGCTATGTGCGGGGTCTAGATTATTCATGAACCTGAGGAAGAGATCAGATTACAGATAATGAAATGTATTATACTAATTTCTTGAATTCACTCTCGGGCCATTGGACAATCTTTCAACAAAATATCTTATTTATGCATAATCCTTATAATCCTGATAATTCTATTTTTATTAAGAGGGACAAACAGGCAAATCCAACAATGGCAACCGGAAATTTAATTCACTCTTCGACACCAGCTAGTGGTCATATAACGTGCAAGTTCTACTTAAATGCGTGTAAAGCAGTGGGTATACTGTGGTAGAGAGCTGTAGTTAAATAGAGACAATGTAGTCTCAACTATTACTAAAAATTTTTAAGGCAAGCTGCTATGAAATCTATCTAAGCTGTCTTTTGAAAAAAGTGAAAACAAAATCATTAAATGGGGATAGTAGTTTTTTAAAAATGGCTTGCTAGACAGGAGGGTTAGAATTTTTATTTTCTCGCTGCAATCTTCCAGCATGCAAGGCCAACACCTGATAAGTATATAACGGTAATGGTTGTTCTTTCTTTTATGTTACAATAGTAGTTTATTTTATTTTTTTCATGTTTGCTGCTCTACTTGTTATGCCCATGAGTAGAGATAGTGACCGTTAACATACTATTATTACTTGATGTGTGTTTTCTAGTCTATATTTCCTATGTCTGTTCCGTGTCTTAAACACAGTTTTTTAACTGAGCTGATATAGAGTTCAATAGAGAGCAGAAAAAATGTTAAGTTAAAATTAATCCTTCTTTGAACATATAAAGTCACGAAAGGAAGAATCACTGGAATAGACAGAAAAAACGATTATGTCTACATACTCTAAATAGAAAGTTTATATGAAAGTTAATCATGAAATCTTAACAGTGTGACCACAGAACAAAAAGAAATATTGTAATCATGTCAATAAAAAAACTCACAGTATGATAAGTGTAGATACAAATCATTGCTAAATGAATCACCATGGAAAAATATGCATAATATCAAAACAGTGTTCTAATGAATAATTTTGTACTTGTTGATTTGTTCAAAAAGGTTTTTTAATAAGGAAAAAAAAAGATCACAAAAGTCAAAAAAACATGCAAATCCAACAATGGTTGACCATAATAGGCAGACTGATGCAGAAATGGACATAAATGGTGGAATTTAAAAACAAACTCACCAATTTACAACATATTCGATTACAAATATACACATTAAATACACTAATGAGACCATATCATGACTCTGTTTAAAAATTTGAGCGTTGGATTCAATAAATACACACATGATATGAAATCAAGAAAAAAATCACAACTGTTATTGAATCTGATAAATAGACCGATTAGCTTGTTTTTTTATTAGGCATATAATTAAATTCATTATCAGGCCAACAATGTCGGAATTCAAATATAAATACAAAAATTTTTTCCACTCGCCCCTTTATATAATCTTTTAGAGTATAATCAGAATATAGATCCGTGCTATGATTAAATTACTACGCTTAATCAGCTATTTAAATATAATCAAATGAATGTATATAATTTAATGTGCAATAACCAATTAGTTGTAGGTCAAGTAACCAGGAAGTGCGTGAATATGTTTATCATGTACACCAACTTAAAAAAAACTTACTTAGCAATATTTTAAAACTGAAACTGGACTTCAAATATTTCTTGAGCTATAAAAAAACTTTAAATTGAAAACATAGATTATAATGTTTGAACAACTGAGATTAATAATTTTTAAATTAATATTTTGTGTGGGTTAAATCAACCACTTACAGATAAAAAATAAACCAAATCTAGATAAAGTTAATTAAGATTACATTGCCTAAATTTCTAGTTAAATTATCAATAAATTACTTATAATAAGGACCTAATCTTAAAATTTCCTATACTACTTTTTAGGAATTTAACATTTTGTTTAGGAAACAATATATTTTATAAACAAAAAAATTAAAGAATAACAATTAGGTTATCTATATATAATGTGAAAGCATCCATTCATCTATGTGAATATTTACATATGGTATTAATTGGCTGATTAATTGTAACCAACATTTGCAGGTAATAGGGCTAAAACTTATCTAATATAAAATTACATTAACTACTGTAATGTAGAACGAAGAGGTAGCCCTGATAATCGGTAATAACATAATTTCTTAATTCCTACTTTGGACCTGTAACTTTGTATAATTTCTCTTATTTACACGTTCCAACTTTACAATTAAATGCATATTTTCGGGAACATGAATAATTTGACTCTTTTCAATTCAACAAGTGTTTACATGACTTCTGCTACAATATCAGTCTTGTGGTGAAAGCATTTAATACCTATCATATAACAAATATCAAAACTATTCAAAATAAGGCGCACAGTACACTCTATAACTATAAAACTACTTATATTTAGCACCACAAAAGTCATGAATGCTAAAAAAAGGAATGTTTATTTACATAAACACTAATATTAGGTGTAATGATGTTTCACACGGAATACATGATGGGACCATATATTATAGTTTTATAAGACTAACCAAGTCTAATTCACGGGAGTCAGGGAGATGAAGGTTTCTGCGCAGAAGCATTAACTTCTTCTTCCTCTTAACCTTGCTGTTGCGCATCTGGAGGATCTTTCCTTGTTGTCTGAAAGAAGACATTGGTCCTGAGTGACGATCTACCCTGCCGTGTTGAGGTTGTCCGGTCCCACCGTCACAGCGGACGCTGAGTTGATAAGTGTAATGGAGGTGTTTTAGGACTAAGGGAGCAATTTCAGTCGCTACCCCCACATTGATCTTCTTGCAACTGCCCTTCCCTTCTCCTTCACTCTGTATACCACTTAGCGTCGTCTGTTTTACAGTTCTCCAAGTCACTGACCATGGGCTACACTCTCTTCTCTCTTCTCGTCTCTCTTTCGGCTGTTTTTCTTCTCGAATTCCACGTCAAAAAGTCCTTTTGCTTGTTTCGACTTTGGTCACTTTTATTACTCACAACTTGCTGTTCCTACCTTCACTCTCACGTTTCCTACGTCTTCTATCGTTGTCATTGTCCACTTCCATTAACACTTCTTTATATTGCTTCTTGAACTATCTCTTACTGATCTGAATTTCGGGATGCTTTGTTTTTATAGCTCACTTTTAAGGTTTGGGTGAAATCATCACTGTTGT
>NW_025784936.1:0-22765 GCF_021130785.1 Homalodisca vitripennis | reverse complement strand
TATTGATTATGTAAAGAGGTAATAAAACTACTGTGGCAACTGTAGGCTGGTAAAGAAATTCAAGTTATCAAGTTCGATATACTGTTATTAGAGAAATTTGTTGGGTATGATACCCAGAAAATAAGGTGCATCAATATTCCACTGCTGTTGGTGCTGATGCTGGTGGAAGTCACGAAAGGAATGATGATCTACAGGAAACAGTTAATGATTTAATTTTCTCAATAATATAAAGGAAAGTTTACACTGGTTGTTCTTATCACATTGCAGTGTATTACAACTGGTATCTGGGAAAGGAATGATTTGGAATTTATTACTATTAATTAAATATAAATATTTTAATAATTAAATATAAATTTAATTGAATAAGAGTTTTTTTAAACAGGTTAGATAAGATGTACACGAGTAATGAAATATTAAAATACATATTAGAATTTTGAAGAATATATTATTAAACTAAATTAATGAAAAGGATACATAATTGAGTGATGAAGATAAGTTAATACTGTAAACAGTATTGAAGTAAAAGGAATCTTATACAAGGAAGGAAGTGAATTAGATTTATAATTCATTAGGGGACAATTACTGTAATAATTAAGATAGGAAATTAATGAGACATTGCAAGAATACACTTACCAAACTGACTTTTAACTTTCATCTGAGTTTTCCTGTGGGCAGGGATATCAGACAGATGTGTTAACGGTATCCCCTCAGTGGACAATTCCTGAACAAAAAAAATTGTACATGTTAAAATGTGTGATGACAATTTAATTTTATGAAAAATGCCTTTGTTAGTATACAATATCTTTGTAAGGTTACTGATAGGTAAATATAATGACTACTTAGTTACAGAAAATACTATTACGTTAATTTATATTTAACCCCATCTTGAAGAGCATAACATCAGTTTGATCTACAGTTCTTCACTGTACCATTAGTTTTTGTATTAATTTTTTAACTTTAAATAGATCCATCTTTTATTATGAGTTGGGGTGTGTTGAATAGAATAATTTTACTTTTTTAATTTATGATACTAATTTTTTTACGATTTTTCCTTATATTAGATAAAACAAAACAATGGAGTCATAAACTTGACTTTAGCACATAGCACAATTTGTTGACGCTATTGTGCTGAAGACATAGTAACATATCAACCATGTGTTTGGTCACATTTAATTATCGGGTAATATTACAAAAATGTAACATGTTCATTTCCCATGATTACGCCTCTGTAGGAGTACATGTGTAGTAAACTCAACACACATACTTACACTATAGAGAACGTTTCTCCAGAACACAGTAACTCCCAAACTCAAAATCAAATAAATAAAAAACAAAACTGACTTTAGTTAACTGACATAAGTTAACTGTGACTTCCACATTGATTTACTGTGACTGACAATATTCTAATCAGCTAAACCAATTGGGAGGAAGCAAGTGTGAATGTAGAAATGCGTTTACACACGACTTGATCACCAAAAGATGTATTTAGGCGTCAGTAGCATTGAATGAGTTCATAAAATAATCTTTATATACTCAAAATAAATGATTGAAATTAGTAAAGATAAATCAAAGTAAACCATTACTATATATTACCTTAAGAAACCACAAATATGAGGTGATAAATCACAATTTGTGGTCTCATAGTATTCCACAAATTAAAGATTTCAAATGCCAAATAAAGAAAATTATCACTTACAAATAAAATAAATTTAGGTTCAAATAGGCAATAACATTTTAAAGAATTCATAAACCATTAATCCAGTAAAAGGAAAATCTCAAGAAAAAATATTACCCTTAATACAAGTAATCATACAAAACACCAATAAATTGATTTCTGAGTTTATAATGGAGTAATTTGTATGTATTATAGAGAAATGGTTAACTGTTACTTAGTGAGACATTAAAAAATTCCAAAATGAATTAATTTATTTAACCTCACCATAAATTATTGATGTACTGAACTATATTTTTTAGGCACACCCATTCTTTTCACATACAAATAACAACAAGTTAGGTTTGCAGTAAAAACTATTTTTTAAATATTGTAGAAAAATTGCTTAAACCCGTTTGACGGTTAAGAGCAGTAAGAGAGTAAACTAAAAAGTGAAGTCTTTCATTGTAAAATAAAACAATTACTTACCTCTGTACTACATATCCTGTACTCCAGTCTATCTCCACTGCCTCCTGAATTTTCTGATAACTTGTCACCTTGCTTTGAAAATCATTTTGCGTCCACCAGACTTCTTGTCAGAGCGGTTTAATTTAATAACAGCTTTCAAAGTACCCGTATAATTATCATTAGGCCGCTTGGGTTTTTTCTTCAACACTATGGAGTGATTGTAGTCCTAAGGCACTGAGTAATTCCTTTGAAGGTCTCTCTTCTGTACTTCCTTCAATACTCGATTTCCTTATGAGCTTACTTTGATTAGATTCCCCTATTTGATTTCCTGTCTCTAAATTAAAAGATGCTGTAAAACTACTACACTGAGCTGGAGAACAAGTATTCCTTTCATTCACAGTAACTTCTGTGCAATTTATAATTTCTTCATCTACCATGCTATTCTTAGGAATGTCTCCAGTTTTAGTCAAGCTTTCATCTTTGGGTTCAGAAATTGTCATTGTTCTTGTCGCTGAATCAGTTTCTAATGATGCTGACATAAGTTCTGACAAATTTGAGTTGCTATCACTTGTAGATGATTCTTCAGTACTTTCTGGCACTTTGTCATGATTATCAAGATCAATTTCCATATTGTTTGTAAAACAATCTTCAATTTTGCTATTTTCAGAATGATTTGACAGGACAGACATCTTTTTATTAATATCAATGGATGCAAAACTTGTTTTAATATTTTCACTTATATCAACAGCCAATTTTTTGCCAGCACTTTCATCTTCTGGTTTCATTATGTAATCCATGTCAACTTTTCCATTTTCTTCTGTAAGAGTCGATTGGGGTTTGTTATCTAAATTACTCATCTTGGAGTTTTTATCAAGGCAAATAAACTCTTCTGTATTTGATAATTCTTCAAGGCACTTGTTTTCAGCAACCTTATCTTCTGCTGAAAGAGTAACTTGATTGGAAGGACAACTGGATTTTATTTCAATGTTATCATTTACAATGACCAAAGATTTTGCATTCTCTTCATTAAACTGGCAAGCTAGAGGAATCGGACTTACAAAAACTGTCAATTAATGATAAAATCTTTTCATCAGATACAAGATCTCTATCATTATACCCTTGCTTGCTCAATTTTTCATCGATTTCGTCAAACATTGAATCTATAGAGTCATCCTTTGTAGTGATACTTTCACTACTGTCCTCATCATTCTTCTTAAGATCTACATTCTTATCAGTTGCATTTACAGAATTACCATCTATTAAGACTTTAGAGTTATTGCTCTGAGAATCACACAATTCTGACTCTTTAACAGAATCTAGCTCTTCATTATTTGAAGCATTTCTTGTTTCAACATCAGGCTCTTGCAAATCTGATTTAGTAATCAAATTTTCGCTTGATGAATCTATTGTTGGGATTGTAAAAGATATGGGTTCCTTACTGAGTATATTTTCTAGAGGAACTGTACGTATTGCATGGCTTGTTTCTGACGAAGATGCTACAGAATGTTCAGGTGAACTTTTCATAGGAGATTCTTCTAAAGCTAATGAAAAATCTACTAACGATTCATTATTTGTATTCACAATTTCACTTTTAACATTACATTGATCATCTGATTTGACAACTATGTCATTTGCAGAATACATACTTTTTTCATTAGTCTCTACAGACCTAGCTAAGGTGTTCAAATTATCACCTACTTCATCCGATTTTTCAGTTGTAGAATTATCTAGTCCATTTTTTTCAGATGTACTAGCAGCATCCTCTAGTTTTACACGTACATCATTGACTGTATCACCAGTATTTAAGGAACTTTTTGAATTACACTCTAAATTTACGGATCCATCTTTCTCTTTCAAAAGCTCTTCAATAGCAACAGCATCAGATTCAGCTTTATCAACATTTTTTCCAATTGACCTTGTTGATCTTCTAACCCATAACCCACCGGCAGTTTTACGTTTGTAACGCTTCATATCTTGTTTAGGAGATTTCGAATTCTCTTCAGTCCAGTCTGATGAGTCTAATGAACAATCTGAATCTTTAACACTTGAGTCAGATTGTGTGACTAGCTTATTGCGTGACAAAACAAGTCTTTTGCGACCTCGCCCAAACTTTTTTGGTCCCAAGTCTAATTTACATTGAGGAGAAGATGAATTATTGCTTTGACCATTACTGTCTGAACTACTGCTTGAAGTTTTTATTTTATTTTTTGTTTTTGTATCATTCTTAAAAACATTAGAATTTGAGTCTCTTGGTTCAATGGTTTTCATCTTCAGTCTCATCAATTTCAACTTTTATTTTAATCAATCCTGCACTGACATCCTCATCATCACATTGCTTCAATGAGTTTTCATTTTCATAAAAGCTAAGTTCACTTGTAGTTAAAAAACTAGAATTTTGATCGGAGAAAGAATCATTCATTTCTTTCTTTACCCTTTCCATGCCTCTCTTTTTTTTCTTTATACCATCTAAGCCTTCAATTAAACTGGAATCGCTGCATTTCCTACGTTTACCACTTCTCATTAAACCAGTTTGTGAGTCTCTAGTGTTGTATCTTTCTGATCGCAAAGGGCCTCTTCTGATTCCTCCTCTAAAAGAGGCTTTGGTTGAACCTCTTGGTCTTCCACGACCTCTAATTACCATACCCGTGCTTTTCCAACGATCCACAATATTGCTAGGAAATTTTCTAGGTGAGCTCTTTATATCATGTAAAGCTAAAGGATGTGTCTGGGAATTAAGTGGAATTGTATGTGGATTTTTATTTTGAATTAACTGTTGTTTGACATTCTTTATAGTTTTAGTTCTTCCTTTTGCAACAATTGTTTTAACAGATTCACTTACGCTTGGTGATAGACTTTCTGGGGAGTTTTCTTTCTTTGTTACTGTACGAGAACGCTTTACATTTTCCGTTATAGGACTCTCACTAGAACTTCTTTTTACTTTTGTGATTGATCGGACTTCTCTTAAAACCTTTTTTGGAGAACCTGTTTTACTATTGTCTGCCACTTTTTTTTGCAGTCACAACTTTTAAAGTACTATTACTCCTTCCAGAAGGTCTTCCAGGTCCCCTTTTTATAGGGAATTGGGATCTTGATGATACTTTCGATCCCAACACAACTTTTTCACTTCTTCTTATTGGAGCCATTGTTACAGAATGTTGGACAGATGATACGATGTTACTATCTTGACTACTTGAAGAACTTTCTTCACTATCTTCACTCAGTGACCCATCACTGTCTTCGTTTGTATAAAGTAAAGTGTTCTGAATAGAAGATTTGTTTTTTTGAAATTAATTTGTCAATTACTGTAGGCTTGATATTAAAGAATAATGTCTTATTTTTGGAATTCAGCTGAGCTAGCATTGCCTTCCCTCTTTTTAAATGAATCAGAAGTGATAATTTTTGTTCTATTCTACAAGCCTTCCTGCTGGAAGGCTCTCGTGTTTCAATATTTTCAATCCTATTACTGATAAAGTCTTCATCTGTTTTTGTTTTCTTTCCTCTTCAAACTAAATTAATATTTTGCAACTTAATGCATGTAGAAAAATTGCAGTCGTGCGGATAAAGTTTATACCTAAAACAAACAATCATTTATTACACAATATCATAACATTATGCTAATTTAATTTACTTTTCCTGGATGAGAAATACTTTCATATCTGAAAAACGTTATGCTAATTTTTTATGACTTACTTTTCATTAACCCTTTCCGGGCCAGGCGGCAATTTATTGTCTCCTTAATATTCGTCGTTTTCTTAAATAAATACGACGTCAAATGATTAAAGTTTTATGTTTTTTTATTCCCTAGAATATTTGTAGATAATTAATATGAATATAATTTTTATTTTGGAAGTCTATGCATTTTTATTTCGTAATTGTCATGTGACATTATCAGCTGACTTGATCTTTCGTTGTTAATTCTTTATGCTTTAGTGTAATCGTACTATTGTATGCTGGATTCTTCTTCATTATTTTATTTTGTGGTTGTAAATATTAGTAGTTTTAGTTGTTATGTGCTTAGCTATTGTGTGAAGTAGTTACAATGACTGACAATTTGCGAAGGAGTGAAATTGTAAATAGCATATTTGTAAATAGAAAAAGTGTAAATAAATTTCAAATAAAATTGTGTAAATATTTCTTGGTAAGTAGTGTTTTTTAACTGTATTGAAACTGTTTATGGATCCTACAATCATCTGTTTACTGGTACATCCATAATGTGAATATTTATTTTAAGTTTCTTGCAGTGTAAGAGTGAGTTGCTTTTACACTTATAAAATGTTGCGAAGTACAATTATGCGTATTTATACAAAATGTGTCATAAAAAATTTATTTATTAGAGAAATAACACAAAATTTTTGTAATGTAATTATAATATAATAAAGTAGCTTCCCACAGTAAAATTATTTTTCCTTTTTCAGTTATTTGCAAAAAAATATAAATTTTTTGTAATGTAATCTATTAAAACTTTTTTTTTATTTTAACCCTTTGAGTGCCACAGCGTCGCTAATTTTGACGCTACGAAAAGTGCATAAAGTGCCAGCGTCGCCAATTTTGACGTTTCGTATTTCGATAGTATTTTATATAGTACAAGATTATTTGGGCCAAATAATCAGACGGCTGTATTCAATAGGTTCCAAACTATCAATAAATACGAGTTTTATGTTGTTTCCCTACTATTTTATCTGTGAAACTTATGTTGTTTGGGTACTTATCAAGAAGCCACTATTTTTGGACGAGTTTTCCTTATCGGGGACAAAATAAATTACATTGTTAAAAACAACTGACTTTAATTAACCTATTTTGGAATGTACAAGTTATTACGACAATCAATTAAATCAAAAACTATAAGAACAACGTTTCATTATTCGGAAATGTCAGGTCATTCGTGTGTCTATTTGGAGACGATTTGGAGATAAGAAGTATGACTCATCGAGTATTTTTCTATTCATTATGGAAGAAGGAACGTATAATGAAGTTTATTTTGATCTCTGATAAGGAAAACTCGTCCAAAAATAGTGGGCTGTGATAAGTACCTGTACGATGATTCTGTCTTACAGTCACGCGACGTAGCGGGCGAGTACCGTGTTGCGTAACGGCCTTTCTTGTTGTTTATGTGCCGATAACCAAGCATTCGAGTTAATACAAAATAAAATAGTAACTTATGTAGTATTTTACTGTATTTCTTTACAAAAGTAATGTATGATTTGAGTTGTGTTCAAGCAAAAAACGTGAATTTTCAGTGTAAATATTATTAGGGTTATTATTTAGTAAATGTAAACTTTTATGTAAATATGTTAGCAAGTATTAGTTTCTAAATTTACTAATCATAATTATTTGTGTTGTATTAATGTTTTATTAGATTTATTGGGAAAACTACATCATTACTAAGTAATTTCTAAACTCTGACAAATGAAGTACAGTTTATAAAATGTCGGTAACGGGCAGCATTTTGTTAATACATATAATGCCATATTTTTAAAATTCTATAATAAGATATTACACATGGGTTTTATTTATAATCATATGGCCTTTATCATGGTATAAAGAAAAAAAATCTTAAAAATACCGTATACACACAAATTAGGTCGAAACTTCACTTTTTATACAAAAGTAAAAAACTTTTTTTATAAATACTGAAATTTTTTAATTTTTTTAAATTAAATTTTATATGTAACGATATGTATCATATTCTGCATTTAATAAGAAAAAAAACAACAACAAAATGATGGAAATCTGTTTGGTAGTTATTTTACAACAGCTTTTTTCCCAAAAGCTTACAAATATGCGAAAAAACAGCGTGGCACTTTATGCATATGCCTTCGGAAAGTACCCGTGGCACTCAAAGGGTTAAATTACTTAAAAATACAGCTATATATTTTTTTGTTTTTAGTATAATAAATATATACGAGTAATTTGGTGCAACTTTTAGATCATTCTCTAATTTTTATGAAAACTTATAGATTTTAATATAAGAGACTGCCAATTTTAGCCTGGCACTTTTGACTAGTCACAAGGGGATATGAGATGTGAAAAAATTTTGCAACATCTCATATTTGCTCCTGGCCCTGAAAGGGTTAATAAATTAAAGACAGAAAATGCAGAATAACTTACTATACAACAGAACCGAGAATGTAACTTGTAATCACAGTCCTGTAATAATTAAGCGAGCGATAATAAATATGTGGAAGCAAGTATTGTAATTTAGGGTTAAATGGTTATTAATAGAAATTATATTTTAAATTGTGTAACTATTTCTATTTAAAAAAATTCAAATAAATAAATGTTAATTGTTAAACTTTACTGTTTTTAGAACTTCAAAATTAACCAAAGCTAAGCTGATACCTAGAATAATACCTTAAATAGGCATTCCACCTGAATAGAAATAAGATTAGTATTTAGTATATGCTAACTTGAGATTTTATTGTAGTATCGATAAATTAATCAGCATAAAAATAGATAGTAAATACAAGTTTAATATACATATAATAACCATAGACGTGTTAGCTAACCAATTTTGGTCTTTCAAACATGCTCTCACATTTAACTAACTACAGTACACTCCATCAATGTAATGATGTGAACTATGCACCAATGGATCATAGCTATAGTTCTTTCCTCTTTGTTAGTGGAGATGTGACTTATTACGTCGATTGTTGCGAACATAGAAATAGAAGTATTTGTGGTTTCCCTATTTGCTATCTATCTGTACAAGAAATGAAATATTTTGAGGCAGAGTTAAGGAGCTTATAGCCCTCTCTTCCAATCAGCCTAGAGGAAGACACACACAGGTAGGTAGTGTTTATAAATGAATTATGAAATTTATTTTATTGCTAGTGTATCATGTATTTCATTCTGAGAAAAAATATACAATATAACATATATTCATGTATATTTTACATAACTTAAACTATTACCAAACATTATGTTTACACCTGTTATTTATCATCTATATACATATCTGGTTTTTATATTGTAGCTTAAGGTCCCAGGTATATATAATAAAGCGTATATTTCTAGAAATTAGAAGAAGTTAAATATAATATTTCCCACAATAACTTCATTTTATAAGCCTCCAAATGTTAGACATATTTGTCCAAAAATATTTGCATAGCCTATATCATTTAACAAAATATTTGAAACTTCTTTATGACATATGGTAGTTCAATTCCACATATTATTCTTCACTTCATTTTATAAAACTTCATATGTATTGCTCCGTATTTGAATTTGTAGAATTTTCTTTTACCCTGGTGTGATACTCCAGAAGGTCCTGACACTATGACTGCCTCTTAAAGGAGCAATATATAATAAAGGAATTATTTTATGTCTAGAGTATTAAATATTTGATAGGACCACTACTGGTTATTATCTGCTATTTTTCAGTTGGAACAAACTATGCAAAATACAGCTACATAACACACAAAATTAATTATAAACAAAACAAAGTAAAAAAACTTTACTGAACTCCAACCTCCTTGTCTGATATAATGAATCATCTTAGCTGTAAGAAATAAATATGTAGCTGAGTGACTGATCAAGTATTAGCTCAAGAGTGTGTTGAAACTGAAAACTGATATGTCAATATTAGGAATCAAGGAGTCCAACATAAGCAAAACAGTAGATTAGGCATTTATTATTTCTAACTGTAAATACATTTTTTTTAATCTGATCCTCTTTATATATTAAAATGTATTATTTATATATAAACCACCACTCCTTACACTAGAAAAATCCGCACCAACAATTTTTAATTTTTCAATGAAAATTGTATGTGAGTGCTAAGGGTTATTAAAAAAATATATTAAAACTACGATACAATATATTAAAATTGTGTTTCGTTACTAATATTTCAAATTACTCAACTGTTTCAATTTATGTAACTTATTTCAATTTATATACACCCAAGTTTTAAAGTTAGGCCTCGTCATACGATTTTCTTGAATTTCTTCTTCGCCAATTTCACTATTAATTTTGCACAAAATATCATCATCAAATTATGGTCATCAGATCAGACTTCAGTGCCAACCCATACTTCTGGTAAAACAACAAGAACATCCCTCGTGATAGTACCTAAGTTCAAGTTCAGATCAAATGAGCGCTCCGCAACTATTTAATTTTAATACTAAACAGTAACTATTTCAGCCACAATAATAATACATACACATGTATTTACCTACTTATACAGTCTAATAAATAATAGTAGAAAGAGACAAAGTGACCTCCTTCTCACTGGCATTGCTTCTGTTTGGTAGGCAGAAAACATGAAACTGATCGTCTTATGACACATTAAGTCAAACAAAGTCTGTTCTTTCAGGTCCACAGTAAGAAAAACTTAAAAAAATAGTGGCCTCTGGACAATACCAAAGTACCCACACTTCCATAGTTAATCATAAATCTTGGTTACTATTTTGTATTAATTGTAAGGAATGACAAATAAAGCAATCGTAATTAAAACATGGGATTGTTGTCCCATATTTTCGTCAAATTACATTTTTTTTTTCTAGCCTCAACATTAGCTATTCTGTCTTGGAAGTACACTGATTTATCATGTCTGTATATGGATTGGATCTCCCCGGGACTTGTACACGTTATTTCTCAGTTACAGAGCTGAGATTACCCATTAGTCTATATGGTGGAGGACATTAGAATTTTAAGGCATCAAAATATTAATTTAACGAACAATAAAGATTTTTCAATGTTAAATATTTGAAACAATAAAATAAAAAGCTTTAAAACACTACATTCACCTTCCTTAGGAAACTTGGCAGTTATGAAACTGAATTATGATAACATTTTAGTGTTAATAATATAAATATTAGGCCTGTAGGTATTTAATTTTCATTCTTGTCATTTCTTTGCTGTTGTTTATGTAATAGTGCAGTCATTGAAGCGAAAAATACGGTCTTACCTCCGAATTTTTTTACTGTGAACCGATTTGCATGAAATTTTGGAATTAGGCTCATCTTACCCTTAACTTCAAAAGTGAAAATGATCTGAACTCCGCCTATTATTTTTAAGGGGTGTATCAACCCCTTAATGGAAAAATCGACATTGAGCCACTTTATCGCTACAAAACATGTTTAATAGTAAGTGGTGAAATTGTAAAGTGTTTTCTAACACAATTACCTCATATTAAAATCATTTTCAACCCCTTGAAAATCTTACAACCCTTGAAAACAACCCCTAAATTGAAAAAATCACAAAAAAATACTTTGGTATGACATAAAAAGATGTAAGTATAGAGTAAGTAATATTTTATATTTTCTATAATAATTATCAAATTTTTAACCCCCTTTCAACCCTTGAAATCTACCTCTTGATAAAAAATTGTTAAAAAATTGTTTTGATAAAATGAAAAGGATTTAAATATTATTCCACACTCTCGAAAATGATTATCATATTCTTAAGCTTTTCTACCCTTAAAACCCCAAAATTAAAACCGTAAATATATATGATTACATATTTCAAAATAATTTAATTTAGAGTAAAAATTTGCCATTTATTGAATAATATATTTACAAATTTTATAAAATTCACTCAAATGTGTTATATATACATATAAGATCGTTGGTATGTATTCATGCCTACGTTTCCAAACTATATGAGCCATATTATGTATATATATACACATTACAATAGTTTTGGATCTCTATTATACTGCGTACTTTCACATTGCTCCAAATATTCACAGTCCGAAATTTTCAGTTACTAAGCAGAAAAAAATATGATAAGTTTTTTGACCATAACTCCTTCAATTTTCATGCTATCACAATTTTAAAAAACCATTTTAAAGGTAATTAAAAGAGCTACAACATCCTTCATTGCAATATATAGTAAAAAACCTTTTTCTCAAACGGTGAAGGGTTAAAGGGCTTAAGAGAGGCTGTGATTGCGCTGCCACGCGCTCTTTAAACAATCATATTTCCGTCAATTTTTGTTTGAAAGAAAAATCTAAAAATTCAAATTGTTTGTCAGAAATATACCTACATTTTTCATCCCTACACTTTTATATGTATATGTCGTCATTTTTTAGATATTATGAAAAAAGGTGGTTTTAAAAAAATTTGAATCTTTTTTTAATCGTGACTTTTTTGAAAAATATGTGTCCTGAAGCAGCCAAACTGATAAAATCTATCAAAATCTTCATAATAAAGTAGATTCTAGGCGGAATACGGTTAATTTTAATTTTGGTGGAAATGGCACTTATGAAACCCATTGATTTCAAAGAAAAAACATTAGGTGCTCCTCTTATTTGCAATACAGCTCACTTATTTTACGTGCAAAAGACTTTTAATAGTGCTCATTTTAAAGCTTATTTCAAGCACTATAAAACTCTTTTTTATTAGAATGCCTAAAATGCATCTGCTCGCCGCTAGATGGCATTGACCACATCGATTAAATTTCAGACAAAATAAAAAACGGCTTTGATTTTTAATATCTAGCTTAATATTGCACTTAGAGTACTTTATAAAAAACCAAATGGTTCATTGTTGTACCTGCTACAATTGTGTTCGTTATACAATTTTCGATAAAACGTATATTTTTGGAGATATTTGCAAAAAAACCGATGAAAAACGTAAAAAAATTGCGAATTTTCAATTGCCAATAACTTGAAAAGTATTGGATTTTTCGAAAAACGTTATTGATGATTTTTTGCTTAAAATTAGGCCTTCTATCGATACCCGAGGTTATTTGGAAAAAAATAAATTCACCCCCGAGAAGGGGTGGCAACCACCCCCAGGGTGGTTGCGGAGTTCAAATCATTTTCACTTTTGAATTTAAGGGTAAGATGAACCTAATTCCAAAATTTTATGCAATTCGGTTCACAGTAAAAAAATTCGGAGCAATAATGCTTCAATGACTGCACTATAATTGGTTAGTTTGTTTTTTATCTTTATTGTTGCAAATATGTAATATTATTTGAAGTTATTAATTAATTAAGTGGTATAAACATGTTTTGAATGTATTTCTTTTCCACAGGAGTGACATAGTTAAACAAATAATTAGTGTTTTGTTTCAAAATAAACCAAGTTTCGTAATCTATATAGGCCTAGGTTAGGAGTGTTTAGTTTGTATTTTAGCATGTTTTATTTATTTTCTATGTTGAATTTTACCAATATTATATGCATTATAAATGGATAGAAACTATTTAGATCAATCTAGTGATATGCGAGTTGTTAGACCAATGAAAAAGTGAAACAGTAGACCATGACAGCGGTGATGAATCTGATTAGGCCTAGCGTAATATTTCAGTGCCCCAATCAAAACTAGGTTATAATTGTACATTTTTTGTAAATGAATACATTTTTATAACAATTAGGGATCTGTTCACAATACAGAATGTTTAGTGGATAAATAAAATTTTATTTTTTCTAATGAGATGAAAATTTGAACATAGGTTCTAACTTTAAAGTTTGACATGTAAGAAAATTTATGCTTTTTGGATTCATAAATATGCGTTATGCTACATAATGTTGTAGCTTTACTTTTTATTGATAAATTATATGTTATTGCTAACTCTAGATGTGATATAATACTGTTTCATGTAAGGAATAACTATTATTGTTGTAATATAGTATGTTGCCAAGGTAGACCCTAATTTAAATTTTCATTAAAATGCTCTGTTGCAAGTTTTACCAATATAAAATTAAAAATTTAATAAATAAGTCCATTGAACTATATATTTTCTCAAACTAAAGAAATAAATCATTTTTTATATTTTTATAATTTTGATTTAGTACAAATACACCACTTCTGTATGTATGGTCCCACCTCCGTAAAACAAAAACATATATATAAGTTTTTAAAAACAAACAAAAATAAATTTACTTACAAAAGTAGGCATAAGTTAGATAAAATACATATTTTAATGAAAAAATATTGTATGACAATGCATAACCAAATAACGGTACTTTGGGATTATACCGACCACACCAGTATGAAGAACACAAAAATATAAATTTATAGAAACAAACATGATAGAACGAAAAAACAACTCTTTAATTACAAAATTACAAGCATTTCCAGGTATTGTGATCGGTATTGTTGTCGCTGTTATCTTATCTTTCTCGAGAATCCTGATTACGGCAGGCCGCGCGGCATCACATGATTTGCACGGTACATAATTGCCTTTCCATTACAATTCAATTTATATTTCTGATCAGACCCTCTAGAATTTGATATTTTACTGATAGGTACTATCTGGAGGGATGTTCTTCTTTCTTTGACATCAGCGCGGGCTTCGGCAGTCCGCGCTGATGGCCGGAGGCACTCGCATTTTGGGTGGCGGAGTGTGATCAATAATAAAAACAAGTTTTTTCAATAAAGAGTTTAGTTTTAGTTTGGTAATGTTTGTTTTTATTGAATTTTTGGTTTTGGAGAAATGTAGAGGTAAAACACAGAAGTACAACAAAGCGACTCACCAGCTGAACGGGCGGCGAGACTCTGCAATCACGTTATCTACTAGACCGCTCGACTTTGACCTCTGTCTGAGGATGGGGAGAGGTTTGCGGTAAGACAATTCCAGTTTTATATTGACGAAATATTGTTCTACGCTAATCTAGTAATCAGTAGAAGCAAAATGTCAAATAACGATTCATGTCTGGGTGTGGTCGGTATAATCCCAAAGTATCCAAATAACTGTTAGTATTTCTTATATGTTTTATAAAATACCCCTGCAAAACCTAGAAAAGTGGCCTGCCCATAGGCCTAGAGGTAATTTAGTTGCCAGTTCCTGGGTTAAGAGTTTCTTTTATGTCTTAGGTAATATGTATAAGTAAATAACAAACAAAACACCTTCTTAACTCTTAGAGTGTTCTGCAACAAAACATAATTGTTAATGTGGGTAGGGTACGATAAGTGGACCCGGTTTTTTATATTGAAATTGGCAAACAATATTATTACTTAATCATAACCATTGATACTGATTTGAACAATTAACTTAAATAATATATATCAACAGCTGTTAACACTCTCAAATTTCAATTTTACATTTAAGTAACATTTGATTATTAAAAATGCCAGTCAATTAAAAAAAAAAATACACAGCATTGCCTAGAAAGATAAGACATGTTTTTCATGGCTTCAACATGTTGGACTTGTAACGAAAAACTTACTATGTGAAATTTGTGCGAAAGAAACAACTGTAACTGTGAGAGGAGTAAATATGGTTGTCTTCAGTTTTCCTAAATTTGGTTAAGTTATAATAATTTGATCACTGTAAATATTAAATTTGCATATTTTAACTTAATTTAAAACATATGATTGTCATTGAGGACTATTGATACTTTTATATCGATTGATAGTCTAGGATTTGAGATGCGAATATTAGGTAGATCGATAATTACATTCTTCGATATAAAAAACCGGGTCCGCTTGTCGTACTCTACCCGTTAATGTGGGGAGACCATAATAAGCGGCCTACACTCGTTATTCGATTGCTATTATCAAACAATTCTATATACTATCTAACTTTTAAATGTAAAAATCATATACAATAAGAGTTATATATAAGCGTAACAAGAAAAATCTCGTACACTGCATTTTTTTAAACATGTTAAATACGGTAAAACAACACAGTAACCGCTTTTTTGAAATGGAGGAATGAATTATCCGGGAACAAATTCACATGTTGAAGCCACTTTAAACAGTCACTTGTGAGAAATATCTCACATATTTTCTTCATATTCATCGCTATTTTCAAAGTTTAGAAATATTAGTTACTTCTTGCTGTAATATTGAATTATTCCTTAGGACATAAACAATCAAACCATTCGATAATAGCAATCGAATAATGAGTGTAGGCCACTTATTAAAGTCTACCCGTTAATGTTTTAGCAAAAACTACTTTATAACAATATTTTGTCGAGACATAATTTTGGCTTATTATTAAATTGATTTAATAAAATACCATACCTACTTAAAAATAAATATAGATACTTAAATTCCCTTCATAAAACATTCTTAAATGTTCTGTTTAGTACTGAGCCTTTTGGGACTAACCTAATTCCAATGAGAAGTTTCTTACCTTTAAAGTTAACAAAAAGAAAGGATGAAATATTTTTTATCTAAATGTTAGAATTGCAACAAAAAGGTTTTACTTAAGTTTTGACTGGCCTTTAACTAGCCTATGTCAATGTGTAGTCAAATATAAATTTGACAAGCTAGCCTAGAACAGTAAATAGGTTGAGCTTAAATTGTATATTTTCAAATAGGCTTACATTATTATTAATTGCCAGTCTACAGTTTAACAGGTCATTGTAGGCTAATTTTACTTACTTCCAATATAATTTTACTTAAATATTAAATAGGTTGATTATTCGTTAGGACTTCTACTATCCCATAACTAAGGCTTTATAGTAGGATAACTTAATATTATTTAAAGGAATTATTTAGATTAACATAACAGAATTTGTTACTTAGCTATACTAAAATTTAAAACCAATGATAAAATCACACATCATTATTTTATATTACATTTATTATGAAGTAAACTCAACTCACCATCTTTCTTTACTATCGCAACAAATTGAAAAAAGGAAAGCTCTATTTAGAGAAATGTCACTATTACTAATACACACTATTTCACTTCAAAAATATTCCTCAACTACTACACTAATGAACAAGTTTGATATTATTCACTAAAATTAGTACTTTATTAAACTCTATTACACTCACAGTCACTTTATGTCCAAAAATAAACTTTAATATTTGTGTAAAGAACCACAGCCATTACGCTTTGTAACATCCATGTTGTTTAGGGTTATAACGGGACGTGACGACAATCGCTGCCATTTTAAATCTACTGTGTTATACAGAAAGCAGTGATCAAATCAGATGTTTGGGATTCTTACTGCGAAAAACAAAACATATGTTTCAGTGATGTCGGCTGATGGACAGAGATTATAAAATTCTTTGTTTTGGTTTGGTAAAAAAATCGTAAAAATAAATACATTATTCACGTTCAGTCATAATTGGAACGTGCGATGTGTTGTAGTATTTACTAAAGAATAGTGTAACTCACTCGTGATTTGGTGTTAGTGTGGTTTAGTTATCCTATTTTGTACATTTGTAGTTTAAATAAGTTTTCAAGTGTCTGTAAAACTACTTTAATTTAATGTACATTGTTAGATACCGTGTAATAAGTTAAATTGTGAATGACTCATACGAAATTTCAGATAGTTGCTTTTTAGGCCTATAGTATCTGAATGTATTGTGCAAGAAAGCAAGGAACTCACTCTGAAATCAAGTGTTAACAAAATTTTTAAACTTTCTATTATTTCTTAGATATGTAGAATCAGTCAAGTGGTTTAGACTAAGTATTATATTATTTCTCTAATTTAAAAACATTAATATAAAATCACCATAGTAAGAAATTTAAAAATTCCCTCGGTTTTTAAAAATATAATAATAAAAGTATAATAATTTATTATGATTTAAGTTATTATTCAGTAGCATTAATGGATCAGACATCAAGAAAGAAGCCTAGTTCCCCTTGGTCACATCAATCAAAAACAACACCAGCAATAATGCAATCTATTGACAATCCATCATTAATCCTAACAAGTAGAGATGCCCGCCGCAATTCAAACGCATTTAATATTGTTCCTCCAGATGTTACATTGAGTAGTGGTTGTGAGTTCCAATCACTTAAATTAGTACCAAGTCTGGATGAAAACATGATGCTCAATAGTTTCCTGTTACTTGATAAAGATGAGAAATTGCAGGTAAGAATATAGCCTACATTTTGTGTAGTGAAATCTTGGGTAGACTTTAATAAGTAGCCTACACTCGTTATTCAGAAGTTTTTATCAAATGTATTGATTGTTTCTATTAAATTAAGGGTACAGTATAATAAGCGGCCACCAACACAATCGGATTATGACTATTGATTTTAAATATCGATATTATAGAATACAACATTTGACCTATAGATATTCATAAATAATCATTGCCAGCTTTCTTTATTTAGACTAGTGATGTCATTACCAGCTGTTGTTATTTTGTTTATCTAGGAGAAGACTAGTGACAATGACAAGAACAATGATGATGAATATGCAGATATTGGCCCGTAACATTTTTTAACACTGAGTAATGTTCTAAATGGTTACAAGATAATGACCTTGCTCCTTTAAAGCGGAATTGTCCAGCTTTTTATTGATGAGATGAAAACTAGAATTAAAGATAGAAATCAAATAATGTTTCGCTGCAAGAAAAGTAAAAACAAACACAACGTGTCTAAAATTGATCTAGAGAAGACTTGTTTTGAACATTCTACATTTGGTATTATGAATATAATGAAAAATCGTGCACTATTTTAGTTGAAATAAAATAAACTATTACTTTTTTATTAATGAATATACTTTTGACAGCATCAGTACCTGCAGAAGTACCATACCGATTGGCTAAAGTAATCGTAAGTACTATGTTGCTCAAACTTCGTTTAAATAAAGGGGTAGGATACGATAAGGGGACTCGGTTTTTTATATCAAAGAATGTAGTCTTCGGTACCTAATATTCACATCTCAAATCCTAGACTATCAATCGATATAAAAGTAGTATCTATAGTCCTCAATAACAATCATATGTTTTAAATTAAAATATGAATTTAATAATTACAGTGATCAAACAAATTATTATAACCAAAATTAGGAAAACTGATTATCACTTAGAATTCAGTTTGACATTATCACTCAAAATTAGATCAAAGTAAAATCATGTTTGGAAATAAATTCAAAATTAAAATCATGTGTTTCGTTATTGACTAATGGCGGCTAGAACAGTGATGTATGTGTCTTTGTTTTGAAAAGCAGTCACATTTATCCTGGAAAAATACATAGAGTAAGTATTATATTTTGTTGCAATTATATATTAAATATTATAATTTGTAAATTATATTAATATTTATACAATAATTTCTAAGATTGAAAACTAATACAATTGTTCTTTGAAATATCTATTACGTTATTTGTTCCGACATTTTGATCTCAGTCTTTTGGATGGTCATGAATATCGATGATTTGAATCATTCAATAATCATAATCCGATTGTGTTGGTGGCCGCTAATTATACTGCAGCCCAAATTAATAATTCAATATTACAATTTATTTAATATAACATATGACTTCAACGTATTGATCAATTCTAATATGTTCAACGTAAACAATAAACAACAAGTAATATCTTTTATTTGAGATTTTGAAAATGGTGATGAGTTTGAGATTGAAAGTTTTTGGCGAGAGCGGTCATAGAAGTTGAGGAGTGGAATAACGGCAGAGTGTCTAGCAGACTCTCTTTGTAATTGTTTGTACCACGGAGAAGTGCGCCTGTTAGGTAAGAATCCTCTCCTCCATTTCACAAAAGCGTTTGCTTATAGCTATCTGGGCAAGCTGTAAGTATTGTAAATTATCTTTACCATGTGGTCCACGTTTAACATGGTTTTGTTCTTTTTAAGTTATTTTTTGTTGTAATGTGTTGTTCATGTTATCAATGTATAATATTCTTGTTATACGATTTACTATATAATATCAAAGTTGGATAATATACTGAATCGTTCGATAATGACGATCGAATAATGAGTGTAGACTGCTTATTAAAACCTACCTAAAATCTTTATCAGACACTTTGTAAGATTTGTCATATTTATAATATGTATAATTACATTATCCTCAGGGTTAAATACGAGCACAAACAGTAAACGAAATAGCAAGATAATTAATTGTGTTTGTCTTGGCTTTTATTTGTGTTTTTCGTTGGGCTGCAGTGTAATAAATGACCACCATGACAATCAACTCAACTATCATTTTATAAATATCTAAAATATCGAACATGCAAAAATATTTGACCTATTGATATTCATAGCTGTTTTTATTTGACAGAAAAACAATATTGCTTAATATAATTTTAAAAGCCTATAATTCGGTTTAACATCATTGATCATCAATAAAGAAAGCTGGCAATGATTAAATATAAATATCTATAGGTCAATGTTGTATTCAATAGTATCGATATTTAAAATTGATAATCATAATCCGATTGTGTTGGTGGCTGCTTACTATACTGTAGCTTAATACCTATAACATAATTTTGTATCAGTAGTTATATTGAGGATTCGTTACTATGAATATTGATAATTCAATAATCATGAGTATCGATGATTGTTTGGGTGGCCGCTTGTTATATTGCAGCTTTTTTGTTGTTAGTCTATGTTTGGATTATTATTTATGGCATTATGTAATTGGATATACTATCCATATTAATTTAAAACATGAATTTTATTTACTATTAGGTACGTTGATATTAATTAACAGTTCTGTTATCTGATATATATGAAGTATCGATGATCATACTAAGCAATATAAAAACCATAAAAAGCATTGTATTATTAACCTATTGCTATCGTCCTCCTGAACAAAACAATATAAGGTTTCAATGGGTTGAAATGACAAATAACGAAGTTATAGAATATTAAAAGTAGAACTACTTCCCTTGCATGGAATAATATTTTATTGTTCTTTGGGTACTATGTACACAAGTTAACCTCGTATTGGTTTGCTCCTGATGTCAGCCATTACACCATCTTTGGATATATAAAATATAAATAATGCTAAAATCAGGGGAATTTGAACGAAATAAAAGACGTTTTTGCTAGTTTAGTCCCTATCAGCCTGACAGAAGTAACTCTGGACATCTGCGCGGACTGTGGTAGTGCTGCCCCATGCTGATGGATATATATGAAAAACATCCCTCAAGATACATCTTAAGATCGTGAACAGCCTCTCGAGTACTGCGCAAGTTCAGAGGTTTCACAACCTGTCTCAATTGTTCTTCTCTTAAGTATATGTTCTCAGTGATGAATTTACTACAGTTCTGGTGTTGAATATCATTTTGTGTCTTGATTTCTTTGTCTGGTGATAGAATAAAAAAATGAGATGGTGAGTTTCTAGGTGCGTGAAATGCAGCTTCATCTGATTCTTTAGGCTGGATCTGAAAAGCTTCCTTAGTAGTTATTTAATTAGAGCAATTGGTCCAGGAGGCAGCTGTCTTCACATTGTTAATGTGTTATCTAAAGAAGTCCTCATGTGACTGCCCTTTTCTTAACTTAATGGCTGAGGAAGGAGGCTTACACTCCCTTCTAAATGAACAAAAGGTTTTTGTAAATGCAGCGACACTGTGCTCCAATTTCCTGGAATCCATTTCTCCACAGTGTTCATTATTACGCTTCAATGCTGGAGCAGGGTGATGAACCTGAGCCTCAACAACTAACTTATGATGTCATAATCTTTATGATCACTCGTAGGAGAGGGGTTCTCCTTTGAGTAAGTGTCTTCGGTCAATGATTTAGTCAGCCTTATTGCCTGTAAATTTGTCGTGTGGATAAAATCTTGTTCCACATTTGTTTAAGACAGTTTTTCTGTCGGAGTTTGACTGATTCCCCCTGTCAACCCTGTTGCCTGAAAAGTTGTCTTGTGGCTAGAAGTCTCTGTCAGAGTTTAAGGACAGTTTTTTCTGTCGGGGTTTGACTGATTCCCTCTGTCAACCCTGTTGCCTGAAAAGTTGTCATGTGGCTAGAAGTCTCTGTCATAGTTGAAGGCAGTTTTTCTGACAGGGTTTGGCTGGTTTTCTCTGATAATTCTGTGTTGCCATTAAATTTGTTAGGTTGTTTAGAAATCTCTGCTATTGTTTTACTTTTTGCTACCTGCAAAGAGACACTGAAAATATTCTCTTTTTTTATCAGATGTTTTAGGTTTTATTAACCTAGGGATTGCCTGGACTTTCGGTTTTGTTTTACATTGTTTTAATTTTCTTAGGTCTAGACTAGAAATTTTACTGTTTTGATCATGTTTCAGTTCTGAGCTTTTCACTAAGCTGAGCAGAAAGTTCCTTAATCTTTAGTTCCATTTCATCTTGCCTTTTACCTAGCTGAGTCATTTCAAAGAGTAGGGGTATGCCTGATACAGAAGCCAAAATTCCGTCATGTGTTTGAGTTTCTACTTTCTTGTAATATTTTGGATTTTTTGTTTCAGTACTGAAAAATAAATTATTTTCTTCATTTTTACAATAGTTTTTTTTCCAGATTGCTTATCTTTGCTGTATATTGTGCTAGCAGTTTTAATTTGAGACTGATCATGGTCCTCAAAAATATTTTGTAGCTCTACCTGGTGTTGTTTACTTTTCTCTAGCTGTAGAAGTGTGTCTTGTAGTTTATTTTGAAGCGCTTCAATTTTAGTTATATATTTTTTCCTCACTTGTTAAAAGTTCTTCCATTTTGGCTTCCATGCTGGCTAAATTGGCTTCTAGGGTTGTCCTTATAATTATGTAGTACTAATGGTATTTTGAAGCTGATGAGAAAAAAGGGTCAACTGGATAAGCTTGATTTAATTTATTCAAGCTTCAATGGCCAAAAATCATTTTATTCATTTAAGTGTTATAATAATACTTATTATTAATTTTATATCTGCTGAAATAACAATACTGATTATTTATAAAATCTGGTTCAATTTCCACATATATATGATCAGTTTTGGTTTACACATTAATAATAATTATAATGAATGAATGAAAGCTCTATTTATTTTAGAGGTGAAATAAAGAATTATTAAAGTAATTTGCTTCAACTCAATCTCTTTAAAAATAACAGCAATTTTACAA